>NW_027453821.1:0-70000 GCF_040206685.1 Ascaphus truei
CACGCCGCTCTGCACACATCGCTCTGACGGATGATATTGCACACGCCGCTCTGCACACATCGCTCTGACGGATGATATTGCACACGCCGCTCTGCACACATCGCTCTGACGGATGATATTGCACACGCCGCTCTGCACACATCGCTCTGACGGATGATATTGCACACGCCGCTCTGCACACATCGCTCTGACGGATGATATTGCACACGCCGCTCTGCACACATCGCTCTGACGGATGATATTGCACACGCCGCTCTGCACACATCGCTCTGACGGATGATATTGCACACGCTGCTCTGCACACATCGCTCTGACGGATGATATTGCACACGCCGCTCTGCACACATCGCTCTGACGGATGATATTGCACACGCCGCTCTACACACATCGCTCTGACGGATGATATTGCACACGTTGCTCTGCACACATCGCTCTGACGGATGATATTGCACACGCCGCTCTGCACACATCGCTCTGACGGATGATATTGCACACGCCGCTCTGCACACATCGCTCTGACGGATTATATTGCACACGCCGCTCTGCACACATCGCTCTGACGGATGATATTGCACACGACGCTCTGCACACATCGCTCTGACGGATGATATTGCACACGCCGCTCTGCACACATCGCTCTGACGGATGATATTGCACACGCCGCTCTGCACACATCGCTCTGACGGATGATATTGCACACGCTGCTCTGCACACATCGCTCTGACGGATGATATTGCACACGCTGCTCTGCACACATCGCTCTGACGGATGATATTGCACACGCTGCTCTGCACACATCGCTCTGACGGATGATATTGCACACGCCGCTCTGCACACATCGCTCTGACGGATGATATTGCACTCGCTGCTCTGCACACATCGCTCTGACGGATGATATTGCACACGCCGCTCTGCACACATCGCTCTGACGGATTATATTGCACACGCTGCTCTGCACACATCGCTCTGACGGATGATATTGCACACGACGCTCTGCACACATCGCTCTGACGGATGATATTGCACACGCCGCTCTGCACACATCGCTCTGACGGATGATATTGCACACGCCGCTCTGCACACATCGCTCTGACGGATGATATTGCACACGCCGCTCTGCACACATCGCTCTGACGGATGATATTGCACACGCTGCTCTGCACACATCGCTCTGACGGATGATATTGCACACGCTGCTCTGCACACATCGCTCTGACGGATGATATTGCACACGCCGCTCTGCACACATCGCTCTGACGGATGATATTGCACACGCTGCTCTGCACACATCGCTCTGACGGATGATATTGCACACGCCGCTCTGCACACATCGCTCTGACGGATGATATTGCACACGCCGCTCTGCACACATCGCTCTGACGGATGATATTGCACACGCCGCTCTGCACACATCGCTCTGATGGATGATATTGCACACGCCGCTCTGCACACATCGCTCTGACGGATGATATTGCACATGCTGCTCTGCACACATCGCTCTGACGGATGATATTGCACACGCTGCTCTGCACACATCGCTATGACGGATGATATTGCACATGCTGCTCTGCACACATCGCTCTGACGGATGATATTGCACACGCTGCTCTGCACACATCGCTCTGACGGATGATATTGCACACGCCGCTCTGCACACATCGCTCTGACGGATGATATTGCACACGCTGCTCTGCACACATCGCTCTGACGGATGATATTGCACACGCCGCTCTGCACACATCGCTCTGACGGATGATATTGCACACGCCGCTCTGCACACATCGCTCTGACGGATGATATTGCACACGCTGCTCTGCACACATCGCTCTGACGGATGATATTGCACACGCCGCTCTGCACACATCGCTCTGACGGATGATATTGCACACGCCGCTCTGCACACATCGCTCTGACGGATGATATTGCACACGCCGCTCTGCACACATCGCTCTGATGGATGATATTGCACACGCCGCTCTGCACACATCGCTCTGACGGATGATATTGCACACGCTGCTCTGCACACATCGCTCTGACGGATGATATTGCACACGCTGCTCTGCACACATCGCTCTGACGGATGATATTGCACACGCCGCTCTGCACAGATCGCTCTGACGGATGATATTGCACACGCTGCTCTGCACACATCGCTCTGACGGATGATATTGCACACGCCGTTCTGCACACATCGCTCTGACGGATGATATTGCACACGCCTCTCTGCACACATCGCTCTGACGGATGATATTGCACACGCTGCTCTGCACACATCGCTCTGACGGATGATATTGCACACGCTGCTCTGCACACATCGCTCTGACGGATGATATTGCACACGCTGCTCTGCACACATCGCTCTGACGGATGATATTGCACACGCCGCTCTGCACACATCGCTCTGACGGATGATATTGCACACGCTGCTCTGCACACATCACTCTGATGGATGATATTGCACACGCTGCTCTGCACACATCGCTCTGACGGATGATATTGCACACGCCGCTCTGCACACATCGCTCTGACGGATGATATTGCACACGCCGCTCTGCACACATCGCTCTGACGGATGATATTGCACACGCCGCTCTGCACACATCGCTCTGACGGATGATATTGCACACGCCGTTCTGCACACATCGCTCTGACGGATGATATTACACACGCTGCTCTGCACACACCGCTCTGACGGATGATATTGCACACGCCGCTCTGCACACATCGCTCTGACGGATGATATTGCACACGCTGCTCTGCACACATCGCTCTGACGGATGATATTGCACACGCCGCTCTGCACACATCGCTCTGACGGATGATATTGCACACGCCGCTCTGCACACATCGCTCTGACGGATGATATTGCACACGCCGCTCTGCACACATCGCTCTGACGGATGATATTGCTCACGCCGCTCTGCACACATCGCTCTGACGGATTATATTGCACACGCTGCTCTGCACACATCGCTCTGACGGATTATATTGCACACGCTGCTCTGCACACATCGCTCTGACGGATGATATTGCACACGCCGCTCTGCACACATCGCTCAGACGGATGATATTGCACACGCCGCTCTGCACACATCGCTCTGACGGATGATATTGCACACGCTGCTCTGCACACATCGCTCTGACGGATGATATTGCACACGCCGCTCTGCACACATCGCTCTGACGGATGATATTGCACACGCCGCTCTGCACACATCGCTCTGACGGATGATATTGCACACGCCGCTCTGCACACATCGCTCTGACGGATGATATTGCACACGCCTCTCTGCACACATCGCTCTGACGGATGATATTGCACACGCTGCTCTGCACACATCGCTCTGACGGATGATATTGCACACGCTGCTCTGCACACATCGCTCTGACGGATGATATTGCACACGCCGCTCTGCACACATCGCTCTGACGGATGATATTGCTCACGCCGCTCTGCACACATCGCTCTGACGGATGATATTGCACACGCTGCTCTGCACACATCGCTCTGACGGATGATATTGCACACGCCGCTCTGCACACATCGCTCTGACGGATGATATTGCACACGCTGCTCTGCACACATCGCTCTGACGGATGATATTGCACACGCCGCTCTGCACACATCGCTCTGACGGATGATATTGCACACGCTGCTCTGCACACATCACTCTGATGGATGATATTGCACACGCCGCTCTGCACACATCGCTCTGACGGATGATATTGCACACGCCGCTCTGCACACATCGCTCTGACGGATGATATTGCACACGCCGCTCTGCACACATCGCTCTGACGGATGATATTGCACACGCCGCTCTGCACACATCGCTCTGACGGATTATATTGCACACGCCGTTCTGCACACATCGCTCTGACGGATGATATTGCACACGCTGCTCTGCACACACCGCTCTGACGGATGATATTGCACACGCCGCTCTGCACACATCGCTCTGACGGATGATATTGCACACGCTGCTCTGCACACATCGCTCTGACGGATGATATTGCACACGCCGCTCTGCACACATCGCTCTGACGGATGATATTGCACACGCTGCTCTGCACACATCGCTCTGACGGATGATATTGCACACGCCGCTCTGCACACATCGCTCTGACGGATGATATTGCACACGCTGCTCTGCACACATCGCTCTGACGGATGATATTGCACACGCTGCTCTGCACACATCGCTCTGACGGATGATATTGCACACGCCGCTCTGCACACATCGCTCTGACGGATGATATTGCACACGCCGCTCTGCACACATCGCTCTGACGGATGATATTGCACACGCCGCTCTGCACACATCGCTCTGACGGATGATATTGCACACGCTGCTCTGCACACATCGCTCTGACGGATGATATTGCACACGCTGCTCTGTACACATCGCTCTGACGGATAATATTGCACACGCCGCTCTGCACACATCGCTCTGACGGATGATATTGCACACGCCGCTCTGCACACATCGCTGTGACGGATGATATTGCACACGCTGCTCTGCACACATCGCTCTGACGGATGATATTGCACACGCTGCTCTGCACACATCGCTCTGACGGATGATATTGCACACGCTGCTCTGCACACATCGCTCTGACGGATGATATTGCACACGTTGCTCTGCACACATCGCTCTGACGGATGATATTGCACACGCCGCTCTGCACACATCGCTCTGACGGATGATATTGCACACGCTGCTCTGCACACATCGCTCTGACGGATGATATTGCACACGCCGCTCTGCACACATCGCTCTGACGGATGATATTGCACACGCCGCTCTGCACACATCGCTCAGACGGATGATATTGCACACGCCGCTCTGCACACATCGCTCTGACGGATGATATTGCACACGCTGCTCTGCACACATCGCTCTGACGGATGATATTGCACACGCTGCTCTGCACACATCGCTCTGACGGATGATATTGCACACGCCGCTCTGCACACATCGCTCTGACGGATGATATTGCACCACGCCGCTCTGCACACATCGCTCTGACGGATGATATTGCACACGCCGCTCTGCACACATCGCTCTGACGGATGATATTGCACACGCTGCTCTGCACACATCGCTCTGACGGATGATATTGCACACGCCGCTCTGCACACATCGCTCTGACGGATGATATTGCACACGCCGTTCTGCACACATCGCTCTGACGGATGATATTGCACACGCCGCTCTGCACACATCGCTCTGACGGATGATATTGCACACGCTGCTCTGCACACATCGCTCTGACGGATGATATTGCACACGCCGCTCTGCACACATCGCTCTGATGGATGATATTGCACACGCCGCTCTGCACACATCGCTCTGACGGATGATATTGCTCACGCCGCTCTGCACACATCGCTCTGACGGATGATATTGCACATGCTGCTCTGCACACATCGCTCTGACGGATGATATTGCACACGCTGCTCTGCACACATCGCTATGACGGATGATATTGCACATGCTGCTCTGCACACATCGCTCTGACGGATGATATTGCACACGCTGCTCTGCACACATCGCTCTGACGGATGATATTGCACACGCCGCTCTGCACACATCGCTCTGACGGATGATATTGCACACGCTGCTCTGCACACATCGCTCTGACGGATGATATTGCACACGCCGCTCTGCACACATCGCTCTGACGGATGATATTGCACACGCGCTCTGCACACATCGCTCTGATGGATGATATTGCACACGCCGCTCTGCACACATCGCTCTGACGGATGATATTGCACATGCAGCTCTGCACACATCGCTCTGACGGATGATATTGCACACGCTGCTCTGCACACATCGCTATGACGGATGATATTGCACATGCTGCTCTGCACACATCGCTCTGACGGATGATATTGCACACGCTGCTCTGCACACATCGCTCTGACGGATGATATTGCACACGCCGCTCTGCACACATCGCTCTGACGGATGATATTGCACACGCTGCTCTGCACACATCGCTCTGACGGATGATATTGCACACGCCGCTCTGCACACATCGCTCTGACGGATGATATTGCACACGCCGCTCTGCACACATCGCTCTGACGGATGATATTGCACACGCTGCTCTGCACACATCGCTCTGACGGATGATATTGCACACGCCGCTCTGCACACATCGCTCTGACGGATGATATTGCACACGTTGCTCTGCACACATCGCTCTGACGGATGATATTGCACACGCCGCTCTGCACACATCGCTCTGACGGATGATATTGCACACGCTGCTCTGCACACATCGCTCTGACAGATGATATTGCACACGCTGCTCTGCACACATCGCTCTGACGGATGATATTGCACACGCTGCTCTGCACACATCGCTCTGACGGATGATATTGCACACGCCGCTCTGCACACATCGCTCTGACGGATGATATTGCACACGCTGCTCTGCACACATCGCTCTGACGGATGATATTGCACACGCCGCTCTGCACACATCGCTCTGACGGATGATATTGCACACGCCGCTCTGCACACATCGCTCTGACGGATGATATTGCACACGCCGCTCTGCACACATCGCTCTGACGGATGATATTGCACACGCCGCTCTGCACACATCGCTCTGACGGATGATATTGCACACGCTGCTCTGCACAGATCGCTATGACGGATGATATTGCACATGCTGCTCTGCACACATCGCTCTGACGGATGATATTGCACACCGCGCTCTGCACACATCGCTCTGACGGATGATATTGCACACGCTGCTCTGCACACATCGCTCTGACGGATGATATTGCACACGCCGCTCTGCACACATCGCTCTGACGGATGATATTGCACACGCCGCTCTGCACACATCGCTCTGACGGATGATATTGCACACGCTGCTCTGCACACATCGCTCTGACGGATGATATTGCACACGCCGCTCTGCACACATCGCTCTGACGGATGATATTGCACACGCCGCTCTGCACACATCGCTCTGACGGATGATATTGCACACGCCGCTCTGCACACATCGCTCTGATGGATGATATTGCACACGCCGCTCTGCACACATCGCTCTGACGGATGATATTGCACACGCTGCTCTGCACACATCGCTCTGACGGATGATATTGCACACGCTGCTCTGCACACATCGCTCTGATGGATGATATTGCACACGCCGCTCTTCACAGATCGCTCTGACGGATGATATTGCACACGCTGCTCTGCACACATCGCTCTGACGGATGATATTGCACACGCCGTTCTGCACACATCGCTCTGACGGATGATATTGCACACGCCGCTCTGCACACATCGCTCTGACGGATGATATTGCACACGCTGCTCTGCACACATCGCTCTGACGGATGATATTGCACACGCTGCTCTGCACACATCGCTCTGACGGATGATATTGCACACGCTGCTCTGCACACATCGCTCTGACGGATGATATTGCTCACGCCGCTCTGCACACATCGCTCTGATGGATGATATTGCACACGCCGCTCTGCACACACCGCTCTGACGGATGATATTGCACACGCCGCTCTGCACACATCGCTCTGACGGATGATATTGCACACGCTGCTCTGCACACATCGCTCTGACGGATGATATTGCACACGCCGCTCTGCACACATCGCTCTGACGGATGATATTGCACACGCTGCTCTGCACACATCACTCTGATGGATGATATTGCACACGCTGCTCTGCACACATCGCTCTGACGGATGATATTGCACACGCCGCTCTGCACACATCGCTCTGACGGATGATATTGCACACGCCGCTCTGCACACATCGCTCTGACGGATGATATTGCACACGCCGCTCTGCACACATCGCTCTGACGGATGATATTGCACACGCCGTTCTGCACACATCGCTCTGACGGATGATATTGCACACGCCGCTCTGCACACATCGCTCTGACGGATGATATTGCACACGCTGCTCTGCACACACCGCTCTGACGGATGATATTGCACACGCCGCTCTGCACACATCGCTCTGACGGATGATATTGCATCACGCTGCTCTGCACACATCGCTCTGACGGATGATATTGCACACGCCGCTCTGCACACATCGCTCTGACGGATGATATTGCACACGCCGCTCTGCACACATCGCTCTGACGGATGATATTGCACACGCCGCTCTGCACAGATCGCTCTGACGGATGATATTGCACACGCTGCTCTGCACACATCGCTCTGACGGATTATATTGCACACGCCGCTCTGCACACATCGCTCTGACGGATGATATTGCACACGCCGCTCTGCACACATCGCTCTGACGGATGATATTGCACACGCCGCTCTGCACACATCGCTCTGACGGATGATATTGCACACGCTGCTCTGCACACATCGCTCTGACGGATGATATTGCACACGCTGCTCTGCACACATCGCTCTGACGGATGATATTGCCACACGCCGCTCTGCACACATCGCTCTGACGGATGATATTGCACACGCCGCTCTGCACACATCGCTCTGACGGATGATATTGCACACGCCGCTCTGCACACATCGCTCTGACGGATGATATTGCACACGCTGCTCTGCACACATCGCTCTGACGGATGATATTGCACACGCCGCTCTGCACACATCGCTCTGACGGATGATATTGCACACGCCGTTCTGCACACATCGCTCTGACGGATGATATTGCACACGCCGCTCTGCACACATCGCTCTGACGGATGATATTGCACACGCTGCTCTGCACACATCGCTCTGACGGATGATATTGCACACGCCGCTCTGCACACATCGCTCTGACGGATGATATTGCACACGCCGCTCTGCACACATCGCTCTGACGGATGATATTGCACACGCCGCTCTGCACACATCGCTCTGACGGATGATATTGCACACGCCGCTCTGCACACATCGCTCTGACGGATGATATTGCACACGCTGCTCTGCACACATCGCTCTGACGGATGATATTGCACACGCCGCTCTGCACACATCGCTCTGACGGATGATATTGCACACGCCGCTCTGCACACATCGCTCTGACGGATGATATTGCACACGCTGCTCTGCACACATCGCTCTGACGGATGATATTGCACACGCCGCTCTGCACACATGGCTCTGACGGATGATATTGCACACGCCGCTCTGCACACATCGCTCTGACGGATGATATTGCACACGCCGCTCTGCACACATCGCTCTGACGGATGATATTGCACACGCCGCTCTGCACACATCGCTCTGACGGATGATATTGCACACGTCGCTCTGCACACATCGCTCTGACGGATGATATTGCACACGCTGCTCTGCACACATCGCTCTGACGGATTATATTGCACACGCCGCTCTGCACACATCGCTCTGACGGATGATATTGCACACGCTGCTCTGCACACATCGCTCTGACGGATGATATTGCACACGCCGCTCTGCACACATCGCTCTGACGGATGATATTGCACACGCCGCTCTGCACACATCGCTCTGACGGATGATATTGCACACGCCGCTCTGCACACATCGCTCTGACGGATGATATTGCACACGCTGCTCTGCACACATCGCTCTGACGGATGATATTGCACACGCTGCTCTGCACACATCGCTCTGACGGATGATATTGCACACGCCGCTCTGCACACATCGCTCTGACGGATGATATTGCACACGCCGCTCTGCACACATCGCTCTGACGATGATATTGCACACGCCGCTCTGCACACATCGCTCTGACGGATGATATTGCACACGCTGCTCTGCACACATCGCTCTGACGGATGATATTGCACACGCTGCTCTGTACACATCGCTCTGACGGATAATATTGCACACGCCGCTCTGCACACATCGCTCTGACGGATGATATTGCACACGCCGCTCTGCACACATCGCTGTGACGGATGATATTGCACACGCTGCTCTGCACACATCGCTCTGACGGATGATATTGCACACGCTGCTCTGCACACATCGCTCTGACGGATGATATTGCACACGCTGCTCTGCACACATCGCTCTGACGGATGATATTGCACACGCCGCTCTGCACACATCGCTCTGACGGATGATATTGCACACGCCGCTCTGCACACATCGCTCTGATGGATGATATTGCACACGCCGCTCTGCACACATCGCTCTGACGGATGATATTGCACACGCTGCTCTGCACACATCGCTCTGACGGATGATATTGCACACGCTGCTCTGCACACATCGCTCTGATGGATGATATTGCACACGCCGCTCTTCACAGATCGCTCTGACGGATGATATTGCACACGCTGCTCTGCACACATCGCTCTGACGGATGATATTGCACACGCCGTTCTGCACACATCGCTCTGACGGATGATATTGCACACGCCGCTCTGCACACATCGCTCTGACGGATGATATTGCACACGCTGCTCTGCACACATCGCTCTGACGGATAATATTGCACACGCTGCTCTGCACACATCGCTCTGACGGATGATATTGCACACGCTGCTCTGCACACATCGCTCTGACGGATGATATTGCTCACGCCGCTCTGCACACATCGCTCTGATGGATGATATTGCACACGCCGCTCTGCACACACCGCTCTGACGGATGATATTGCACACGCCGCTCTGCACACATCGCTCTGACGGATGATATTGCACACGCTGCTCTGCACACATCGCTCTGACGGATGATATTGCACACGCCGCTCTGCACACATCGCTCTGACGGATGATATTGCACACGCTGCTCTGCACACATCACTCTGATGGATGATATTGCACACGCTGCTCTGCACACATCGCTCTGACGGATGATATTGCACACGCCGCTCTGCACACATCGCTCTGACGGATGATATTGCACACGCCGCTCTGCACACATCGCTCTGACGGATGATATTGCACACGCTGCTCTGCACACATCGCTCTGACGGATGATATTGCACACGCCGCTCTGCACACATCGCTCTGACGGATGATATTGCACACGCCGCTCTGCACACATCGCTCTGACGGATGATATTGCACACGCCGCTCTGCACACATCGCTCTGACGGATGATATTGCACACGCTGCTCTGCACACATCGCTCTGACGGATGATATTGCACACGCTGCTCTGCACACATCGCTCTGACGGATGATATTGCACACGCCGCTCTGCACACATCGCTCTGACGGATGATATTGCACACGCCGCTCTGCACACATCGCTCTGACGGATGATATTGCACACATCGCTCTGACGGATGATATTGCACACGCTGCTCTGCACACATCGCTCTGACGGATGATATTGCACACGCCGCTCTGCACACATCGCTCTGACGGATGATATTGCACACGCCGCTCTGCACACATCGCTCTGACGGATGATATTGCACACGCTGCTCTGCACACATCGCTCTGACGGATGATATTGCACACGCTGCTCTGCACACATCGCTCTGACGGATGATATTGCACACGCCGCTCTGCACACATCGCTCTGACGGATGATATTGCACACGCCGCTCTGCACACATCGCTCTGACGGATGATATTGCACACGCCGCTCTGCACACATCGCTCTGACGGATGATATTGCACACGCTGCTCTGCACACATCGCTCTGACGGATGATATTGCACACGCCGCTCTGCACACATCGCTCTGACGGATGATATTGCACACGCCGTTCTGCACACATCGCTCTGACGGATGATATTGCACACGCCGCTCTGCACACATCGCTCTGACGGATGATATTGCACACGCTGCTCTGCACACATCGCTCTGACGGATGATATTGCACACGCTGCTCTGCACACATCGCTCTGACGGATGATATTGCACACGCCGCTCTGCACACATCGCTCTGACGGATGATATTGCACACGCCGCTCTGCACACATCGCTCTGACGGATGATATTGCACACGCCGCTCTGCACACATCGCTCTGACGGATGATATTGCACACGCTGCTCTGCACACATCGCTCTGACGGATGATATTGCACACGCCGCTCTGCACACATCGCTCTGACGGATGATATTGCACACGCCGCTCTGCACACATCGCTCTGACGGATGATATTGCACACGCTGCTCTGCACACATCGCTCTGACGGATGATATTGCACACGCCGCTCTGCACACATGGCTCTGACGGATGATATTGCACACGCCGCTCTGCACACATCGCTCTGACGGATGATATTGCACACGCCGCTCTGCACACATCGCTCTGACGGATGATATTGCACACGCCGCTCTGCACACATCGCTCTGACGGATGATATTGCACACGCCGCTCTGCACACATCGCTCTGACGGATGATATTGCACACGCTGCTCTGCACACATCGCTCTGACGGATTATATTGCACACGCCGCTCTGCACACATCGCTCTGACGGATGATATTGCACACGCTGCTCTGCACACATCGCTCTGACGGATGATATTGCACACGCCGCTCTGCACACATCGCTCTGACGGATGATATTGCACACGCCGCTCTGCACACATCGCTCTGACGG
Source organism: Ascaphus truei (assembly GCF_040206685.1). Classification (NCBI taxonomy): domain Eukaryota; kingdom Metazoa; phylum Chordata; class Amphibia; order Anura; family Ascaphidae; genus Ascaphus; species Ascaphus truei. The sequence continues at coordinate 12,523 of NW_027453821.1, forward strand.
ATGATATTGCACACGCCGCTCTGCACACATCGCTCTGACGGATGATATTGCACACGCTGCTCTGCACACATCGCTCTGACGGATGATATTGCACACGCTGCTCTGCACACATCGCTCTGACGGATGATATTGCACACGCCGCTCTGCACACATCGCTCTGACGGATGATATTGCACACGCCGCTCTGCACACATCGCTCTGACGGATGATATTGCACACGCCGCTCTGCACACATCGCTCTGACGGATGATATTGCACACGCTGCTCTGCACACATCGCTCTGACGGATGATATTGCACACGCTGCTCTGTACACATCGCTCTGACGGATAATATTGCACACGCCGCTCTGCACACATCGCTCTGACGGATGATATTGCACACGCCGCTCTGCACACATCGCTGTGACGGATGATATTGCACACGCTGCTCTGCACACATCGCTCTGACGGATGATATTGCACACGCTGCTCTGCACACATCGCTCTGACGGATGATATTGCACACGCTGCTCTGCACACATCGCTCTGACGGATGATATTGCACACGTTGCTCTGCACACATCGCTCTGACGGATGATATTGCACACGCCGCTCTGCACACATCGCTCTGACGGATGATATTGCACACGCTGCTCTGCACACATCGCTCTGACGGATGATATTGCACACGCCGCTCTGCACACATCGCTCTGACGGATGATATTGCACACGCCGCTCTGCACACATCGCTCAGACGGATGATATTGCACACGCCGCTCTGCACACATCGCTCTGACGGATGATATTGCACACGCCGCTCTGCACACATCGCTCTGATGGATGATATTGCACACGCCGCTCTGCACACATCGCTCTGACGGATGATATTGCACATGCTGCTCTGCACACATCGCTCTGACGGATGATATTGCACACGCTGCTCTGCACACATCGCTATGACGGATGATATTGCACATGCTGCTCTGCACACATCGCTCTGACGGATGATATTGCACACGCTGCTCTGCACACATCGCTCTGACGGATGATATTGCACACGCCGCTCTGCACACATCGCTCTGACGGATGATATTGCACACGCCGCTCTGCACACATCGCTCTGACGGATGATATTGCACACGCCGCTCTGCACACATCGCTCTGACGGATGATATTGCACACGCCGCTCTGCACACATCGCTCTGACGGATGATATTGCACACGCTGCTCTGCACACATCGCTCTGACGGATGATATTGCACACGCCGCTCTGCACACATCGCTCTGACGGATGATATTGCACACGCCGCTCTGCACACATCGCTCTGACGGATGATATTGCACACGCCGCTCTGCACACATCGCTCTGACGGATGATATTGCACACGCCGCTCTGCACACATCGCTCTGACGGATGATATTGCACACGCCGCTCTGCACACATCGCTCTGATGGATGATATTGCACACGCCGCTCTGCACACATCGCTCTGACGGATGATATTGCACACGCTGCTCTGCACACATCGCTCTGACGGATGATATTGCACACGCTGCTCTGCACACATCGCTCTGATCGGATGATATTGCACACGCCGCTCTGCACAGATCGCTCTGACGGATGATATTGCACACGCTGCTCTGCACACATCGCTCTGATCTGACGGATGATATTGCACACGCCGTTCTGCACACATCGCTCTGACGGATGATATTGCACACGCCGCTCTGCACACATCGCTCTGACGGATGATATTGCACACGCTGCTCTGCACACATCGCTCTGACGGATGATATTGCACACGCTGCTCTGCACACATCGCTCTGACGGATGATATTGCACACGCTGCTCTGCACACATCGCTCTGACGGATGATATTGCTCACGCCGCTCTGCACACATCGCTCTGATGGATGATATTGCACACGCCGCTCTGCACACACCGCTCTGACGGATGATATTGCACACGCCGCTCTGCACACATCGCTCTGACGGATGATATTGCACACGCTGCTCTGCACACATCGCTCTGACGGATGATATTGCACACGCCGCTCTGCACACATCGCTCTGACGGATGATATTGCACACGCTGCTCTGCACACATCACTCTGATGGATGATATTGCACACGCTGCTCTGCACACATCGCTCTGACGGATGATATTGCACACGCCGCTCTGCACACATCGCTCTGACGGATGATATTGCACACGCCGCTCTGCACACATCGCTCTGACGGATGATATTGCACACGCCGTTCTGCACACATCGCTCTGACGGATGATATTGCACACGCTGCTCTGCACACACCGCTCTGACGGATGATATTGCACACGCCGCTCTGCACACATCGCTCTGACGGATGATATTGCACACGCTGCTCTGCACACACCGCTCTGACGGATGATATTGCACACGCCGCTCTGCACACATCGCTCTGACGGATGATATTGCACACGCTGCTCTGCACACATCGCTCTGACGGATGATATTGCACACGCCGCTCTGCACACATCGCTCTGACGGATGATATTGCACACGCCGCTCTGCACACATCGCTCTGACGGATGATATTGCACACGCCGCTCTGCACACATCGCTCTGACGGATGATATTGCACACGCTGCTCTGCACACATCGCTCTGACGGATTATATTGCACACGCCGCTCTGCACACATCGCTCTGACGGATGATATTGCACACGCCGCTCTGCACACATCGCTCAGACGGATGATATTGCACACGCCGCTCTGCACACATCGCTCTGACGGATGATATTGCACACGCTGCTCTGCACACATCGCTCTGACGGATGATATTGCACACGCTGCTCTGCACACATCGCTCTGACGGATGATATTGCACACGCCGCTCTGCACACATCGCTCTGACGGATGATATTGCACACGCCGCTCTGCACACATCGCTCTGACGGATGATATTGCACACGCCGCTCTGCACACATCGCTCTGACGGATGATATTGCACACGCTGCTCTGCACACATCGCTCTGACGGATGATATTGCACACGCCGCTCTGCACACATCGCTCTGACGGATGATATTGCACACGCCGCTCTGCACACATCGCTCTGACGGATGATATTGCACACGCTGCTCTGCACACATCGCTCTGACGGATGATATTGCACACGCTGCTCTGCACACATCGCTCTGACGGATGATATTGCACACGCCGCTCTGCACACATCGCTCTGACGGATGATATTGCACACGCCGCTCTGCACACATCGCTCTGACGGATGATATTGCACACGCTGCTCTGCACACATCGCTCTGACGGATGATATTGCACACGCCGCTCTGCACACATCGCTCTGACGGATGATATTGCACACGCCGCTCTGCACACATCGCTCTGACGGATGATATTGCACACGCCGCTCTGCACACATCGCTCTGACGGATGATATTGCACACGCTGCTCTGCACACATCGCTCTGACGGATGATATTGCACACGCCGCTCTGCACACATGGCTCTGACGGATGATATTGCACACGCCGCTCTGCACACATCGCTCTGACGGATGATATTGCACACGCCGCTCTGCACACATCGCTCTGACGGATGATATTGCACACGCCGCTCTGCACACATCGCTCTGACGGATGATATTGCACACGCCGCTCTGCACACATCGCTCTGACGGATGATATTGCACACGCTGCTCTGCACACATCGCTCTGACGGATTATATTGCACACGCTGCTCTGCACACATCGCTCTGACGGATGATATTGCACACGCCGCTCTGCACACATCGCTCTGACGGATGATATTGCACACGCCGCTCTGCACACATCGCTCTGACGGATGATATTGCACACGCCGCTCTGCACACATCGCTCTGACGGATGATATTGCACACGCTGCTCTGCACACATCGCTCTGACGGATGATATTGCACACGCTGCTCTGCACACATCGCTCTGACGGATGATATTGCACACGCCGCTCTGCACACATCGCTCTGACGGATGATATTGCACACGCCGCTCTGCACACATCGCTCTGACGGATGATATTGCACACGCCGCTCTGCACACATCGCTCTGACGGATGATATTGCACACGCCGCTCTGCACACATCGCTCTGACGGATGATATTGCACACGCTGCTCTGTACACATCGCTCTGACGGATAATATTGCACACGCCGCTCTGCACACATCGCTCTGACGGATGATATTGCACACGCCGCTCTGCACACATCGCTCTGACGGATGATATTGCACACGCTGCTCTGCACACATCGCTCTGACGGATGATATTGCACACGCCGCTCTGCACACATCGCTCTGACGGATGATATTGCACACGTTGCTCTGCACACATCGCTCTGACGGATGATATTGCACACGCCGCTCTGCACACATAGCTCTGACGGATGATATTGCACACACGCTGCTCTGCACACATCGCTCTGACGGATGATATTGCACACGCCGCTCTGCACACATCGCTCTGACGGATGATATTGCACACGCCGCTCTGCACACATCGCTCAGACGGATGATATTGCACACGCCGCTCTGCACACATCGCTCTGACGGATGATATTGCACACGCTGCTCTGCACACATCGCTCTGACGGATGATATTGCACACGCTGCTCTGCACACATCGCTCTGACGGATGATATTGCACACGCCGCTCTGCACACATCGCTCTGACGGATGATATTGCACACGCTGCTCTGCACACATCGCTCTGACGGATGATATTGCACACGCCGCTCTGCACACATCGCTCTGACGGATGATATTGCACACGCTGCTCTGCACACATCGCTCTGACGGATGATATTGCACACGCCGCTCTGCACACATCGCTCTGACGGATGATATTGCACACGCCGTTCTGCACACATCGCTCTGACGGATGATATTGCACACGCTGCTCTGCACACATCGCTCTGACGGATGATATTGCACACGCTGCTCTGCACACATCGCTCTGACGGATGATATTGCACACGCCGCTCTGCACACATCGCTCTGACGGATGATATTGCACACGCCGCTCTGCACACATCGCTCTGACGGATGATATTGCACACGCTGCTCTGCACACATCGCTCTGACGGATGATATTGCACACGCCGCTCTGCACACATCGCTCTGACGGATGATATTGCACACGCCGCTCTGCACACATCGCTCTGACGGATGATATTGCACACGCTGCTCTGCACACATCGCTCTGACGGATGATATTGCACACGCCGCTCTGCACACATCGCTCTGACGGATGATATTGCACACGCTGCTCTGCACACATCGCTCTGACGGATGATATTGCACACGCTGCTCTGCACACATCGCTCTGACGGATGATATTGCACACGCCGCTCTGCACACATCGCTCTGACGGATGATATTGCACACGCCGCTCTGCACACATCGCTCTGACGGATGATATTGCACACGCCGCTCTGCACACATCGCTCTGACGGATGATATTGCACACGCCGCTCTGCACACATGGCTCTGACGGATGATATTGCACACGCCGCTCTGCACACATCGCTCTGACGGATGATATTGCACACGCCGCTCTGCACACATCGCTCTGACGGATGATATTGCACACGCCGCTCTGCACACATCGCTCTGACGGATGATATTGCACACGCTGCTCTGCACACATCGCTCTGACGGATGATATTGCACACGCCGCTCTGCACACATCGCTCGGACGGATGATATTGCACACGCCGCTCTGCACACATCGCTCGGACGGATGATATTGCACACGCTGCTCTGCACACATCGCTCTGACGGATGATATTGCACACGCCGCTCTGCACACATCGCTCTGACGGATGATATTGCACACGCCGCTCTGCACACACATGTAATAGATCTCCTGCTTGTCTCAGGGCCCTGACGCCTCTCGCCGTTTCTCGGAGGAGGAGTGGCAGTGTTTGGAAGAAGAGCAGAGGGAGCTTTATAAGGATCTGTTGGCAGAAAATTACCGGACCCTCAGCTCTCTTGGTAAATAATTAATTAATGGAACCCACTAACGAGCCACCCTTTACCAGCTTCTTAGGCTAAGGCCCTGCTGCCTCAGACAGCGTGCCCGCACTGCAAACAGGTGGCGCGTATAGAGCGCTATACCGCGATCCGCGGTCTGCAGACGGCGTTCTGAAGCACGAGAGGGCGTGGCTAAATAGGCTGTGGGTGCGGCCATGACGAGGGGGCGGGGCCACAACGGACACCGGCCAAACTAAAATCATATGTTTGTTTTCCCCCCTGAGGGGAGGGTGAGAGCCTCCTGCATGCTGAGGGGAGGGTGAGAGCCTCCTGCATGCAGAGGGGAGAGTGAGAGCCTCCTGCATGCAGAGGGGAGAGTGAGAGCCTCCTGCATGCAGAGGGTAGAGTGAGAGCCTCCTGCATGCAGAGGGGAGGGTGAGAGCCTCCTGCATGCAGAGGGGAGGGTGAGAGCCTCCTGCATGCAGAGGGGAGGGTGAGAGCCTCCTGCATGCAGAGGGGAGGGTGAGAGCCTCCTGCATGCAGAGGGGAGGGTGAGAGCCTCCTGCATGCAGAGGGGAGAGTGAGAGCCTCCTGCATGCAGAGGTGAGGGTGAGAGCCTCCTGCATGCAGAGGGGAGAGTGAGAGCCTCCTGCATGCAGAGGGGAGGGTGAGAGCCTCCTGCATGCAGAGGGGAGGGTGAGAGCCTCCTGCATGCAGAGGGGAGAGTGAGAGCCTCCTGCATGCAGAGGGGAGGGTGAGAGCCTCCTGCATGCAGAGGGGAGGGTGAGAGCCTCCTGCATGCAGAGGGGAGGGTTAGAGCCTCCTGCATGCAGAGGGGAGAGTGAGAGCTTCCTGCATGCAGAGGGGAGAGTGAGAGCTTCCTGCATGCAGAGGGGAGAGTGAGAGCCTCCTGCATGCAGAGGGGAGGGTGAGAGCCTCCTGCATGCAGAGGGGAGAGTGAGAGCCTCCTGCATGCAGAGGGGAGGGTGAGAGCCTCCTGCATGCTGAGGGGAGAGTGAGAGCCTCCTGCATGCAGAGGGGAGGGTGAGAGCCTCCTGCATGCAGAGGGGAGGGTGAGAGCCTCCTGCATGCAGAGGGGAGAGTGAGAGCCTCCTGCATGCAGAGGGAAGGGTGAGAGCCTCCTGCATGCTGAGGGGAGAGTGAGAGCCTCCTGCATGCAGAGGGGAGGGTGAGAGCCTCCTGCATGCAGAGGGGAGGGTGAGAGCCTCCTGCATGCAGAGGGGAGAGTGAGAGCCTCCTGCATGCAGAGGGGAGGGTGAGAGCCTCCTGCATGCAGAGGGGAGAGTGAGAGCCTCCTGCATGCAGAGGGGAGGGTGAGAGCCCCCTGCATGCAGAGGGGAGGGTGAGAGCCTCCTGCATGCAGAGGGGAGAGTGAGAGCCTCCTGCATGCAGAGGGGAGGGTGAGAGCCTCCTGCATGCAGAGGGGGGGGGTGAGGGCCTCCTGCATGCAGAGGGGAGGGTGAGAGCCTCCTGCATGCAGAGGGGAGGGTGAGAGCCTCGTGCATGCAGAGGGGAGGGTGAGTGCCTCCTGCATGCAGAGGGGAGAGTGAGAGCCTCCTGCATGCAGAGGGGAGAGTGAGAGCCTCCTGCATGCAGAGGGGAGGGTGAGAGCCTCCTGCATGCAGAGGGGAGAGTGAGAGCCTCCTGCATGCAGAGGGGAGAGTGAGAGCTTCCTGCATGCAGAGGGGAGGGTGAGAGCCTCCTGCATGCAGAGGGGAGAGTGAGAGCCTCCTGCATGCAGAAGGGAGAGTGAGAGCCTCCTGCATGCAGAGGGGAGAGTGAGAGCCTCCTGCATGCAGAGGGGAGAGTGAGAGCCTCCTGCATGCAGAGGGGAGAGTGAGAGCCTCCTGCATGCAGAGGGGAGGGTGAGAGCCTCCTGCATGCAGAGGGGATCCTGCATGCAGAGGGGAGAGTGAGAGCCTCCTGCATGCAGAGGGGAGAGTGAGAGCCTCCTGCATGCAGAGGGGAGGGTGAGAGCCTCCTGCATGCAGAGGGGAGAGTGAGAGCCCCCTGCATGCAGAGGGGAGGGTGAGAGCCTCCTGCATGCAGAGGGGAGAGTGAGAGCCTCCTGCATGCAGAGGGGAGAGTGAGAGCCTCCTGCATGCAGAGGGGAGGGTGAGAGCCTCCTGCATGCAGAGGGGAGAGTGAGAGCCTCCTGCATGCAGAGGGGAGGGTGAGAGCCTCCTGCATGCAGAGGGGAGAGTGAGAGCCCCCTGCATGCAGAGGGGAGGGTGAGAGCCTCCTGCATGCAGAGGGGAGAGTGAGAGCTTCCTGCATGCAGAGGGGATCCTGCATGCAGAGGGGAGAGTGAGAGCCTCCTGCATGCAGAGGGGAGAGTGAGAGCCTCCTGCATGCAGAGGGGAGGGTGAGAGCCTCCTGCATGCAGAGGGGAGAGTGAGAGCCCCCTGCATGCAGAGGGGAGAGTGAGAGCCTCCTGCATGCAGAGGGGAGAGTGAGAGCCTCCTGCATGCAGAGGGGAGGGTGAGAGCCTCCTGCATGCAGAGGGGAGGGTGAGAGCCCCTCTGATTGACGACGGCCAAACTAAAAAAACACAACACACGGAGCTCAGCATTCATTCTTTTCTCTTCTCTCCTCCCTCCTCCCGAATGAAACTGAGCCGCCCAAAAGTAAAAAATAAAACAATCCATGACACACAGCTCAAAAAGCCGCCTCCCTCCCGTAGCTCCTTCCCTGCTCCCCTCCTTAGCTTCTCATTGGCTCACTCGCGCACCACGTGACGCGTCAACGCTTCAGAACACCATCTTCTGGTAGCACTGGACGGCTGACGCGTCACCGCACGTAATGAGCCACAGAGGGAGGAGGCAGTGGGGACCAACAGATTGCAGGTCAGGGGCTGGTGGCTCACGCGGCCGCACGTAATTAGCCACGGAGGGAGGAGGCAGTGGGGACCAACAGATTGCAGGTCAGGGGCTGGTGGCTCACGCGGCCGCACGTAATTAGCCACGGAGGGAGGAGGCAGTGGGGACCAACAGATTGCAGGTCAGGGGCTGGTGGCTCACGCGGCCGCACGTTTCGCCGACTGCAGCGGGTCCTCTGCCTTATTGAAAGACTTTTTGGTACTTTCCGTAACTGATAAAACATATTCATTTATTTTATAAAAATGTTACCAGGCAGTAAATACATTGAGAGTACCGTCGTTTTCAAATATGTCCTGGGAACAGAGTTATAACAATACATAAAACAGAAATAGAAAGCACGGGCTCCATAGCATTAATCTGTAAAATAGGTTTATTAGTGAACAATCTAAAAATGCAAATCACAAAGGTCGCTTGAACTTGCGCATAGAAGAAACTGTAGCCAGGATCATGGGTAGAAGTCACTACTTGTGTGCTGGTACCGCCACGTGGAACTGTTAGTGACATAGTTCATCTTCCGGGTGCGCGACCCCTGATGAAGTCACATTACATTCATGTGACGAAACACGTAGGGTCTCTCTCTGCTGGAGGTCTGCTTGCCAGGTATCGTTTGGTGCTGTAACGTTGAACTACGTCACCAACACTTCCACGTGGACCTGGTACCAACACACAAACAGTGACTTCTACTTCTACCCACGATCCTGGCTACAGTTTCTTCTATGCACACGTTCAAGCGACCTTTGTGAGTTGCATTTTTATATTGTTCATTAATAAACCTATTTTACAGATTTATGGTATGGAGCCCGCGCTTTCTATTTTTGTTTTATAGATTGTTGAAGGAGTTGGTTTTCCCTGAGAAGAGCTGCTTGCAGTCTCCGGCGTTATCTACTTGGTTTATTTGTATCTATTATTTGGTACACTATTCCCTTTTGTCCATTCCCTTACCTATCCCAATCCTATCCCATTTATACCCCCTATTTTCCGTATGTTTGTTGTTTTGTGTTTTTATATTTGTAGTGTTTTGTGGTCTTTTGGTTCCTGTCTTAGTTAGGTATATATCTAGCACATTACCTATGTCACGGGAGACCAGGCAATTTACGCCTTTTTACTAGGATCATTCATTGAGCAAAACAAGGTAATGAATTAAATTGAAGTTTATTCGCACAAATTTGCTTACACGCAATGGAACACAAAGTACAAACAAAAAGACACACTTACTGGGGGTCTGGGGTCGAAAACGAGACTTTCCTAGGTTAAGGGGACTCTAAATAAGAGTTTTAGCCTGACCGGGACTTAGCCCGGAATTCCCTGGAACTCAAATCGGCGTGAAGTTCCGCACGCCTCCGCTACGTTCCCTTCTGAGAACTTGGACTTTCTTGAACGCGAGTTACCACCAATCCTCTGGAACTCAAATCGGCGTAAAATCCCAGCCGCGTCCGCTGCGTTCGATTTTGAGAACTTGTGCGCAAAAGTCGGGACTTGGTTTCTGGCGGGCAGGCTTTTCAGGCCTGAAATCAAACCGGTTGCTCAGCTATTCGTGCAAGAGCAACTTTGAAAAGGCCGCTCGCGCTCTTTCTACCGGAGAACTTGAAACTGATTGGCTCACAGGTTCTTTATAGTATTCTGAGTTTCATTCACAAAACTCAGCAGCCAATAATCGCGTGGGAAAATTCCCAGCAGCCAATCGGAGCCAAGCCAGCTAGAAAAGCCGGGTAGACGGGAAATCTGAAATTGCCAAGGGACATGCAAAAGTTTGTTACCTCCGACCCTGGCTATCTCGATGCCACCCTGTAGGAGATGTATGCAATGGAGACCGTTTTTTAAGGTGAAATTAAAATAAGGCTTTATCGCGCCTGTTCCTTTAAACACTGGAAACACAAAACAGAAATGAAAAACCTACTCCACTTTGGAGAAATCACTACACATTTTACTCCAGCCACATCTAACTGGGTGGGTAGCTAAGCTGCTTACCACCCCAAAAAACACACACACACACACACACACACACATATTCCAATAAATATCAGGTGCGCAAAAACAGAGGAAAAAGAAAAAATTTTAACAAATCCTGCCGCAATGCTGGTTTTAACACAAAAAAACAAAAATATCAATGATATAAATAGCATCCGGCACAATTTAGAAATATAACAATTATTAAGCAAATCTAATTATAAAGGGTTTATATGACTGTATTATTTGAAGAAAGTGGGATACTTAAAACTCTGTCCTTTATACACAATGAAATTTGCACTGAAATGTATCAGTATTAATCAACTGACAACCTAATCTCAAAGATATCATTAATAACGTTAATAAGGAAAAAATGAAAAGATATGGAGATGAATTTCAATGTCTCTGTGCTTGTAAGTAGAAAGTTCAAATGGGAGTCAGCTTAGGGAGTATTCAGTGTTAAATAACTGAAACCAGCATTCACCAATCACTTTGCTGGTTCAAATGCTTTAATTGGTTTCTCCGGCTGTTACTCTGGTCTGACAGGTGATATTACTGTACCCCACTGGTTCTGCTCCCCCTGCTCGACACCGCTCGCCTCTGACCTTCACAGTTTACTGCGTTCCATAGGGGTTGCCGCTCACATCGGTCGCGCCTCCGCCAGCTGTCCTGGTCTGCTCTCCGGTAGCGCCTCCGCCAGCTGTCCTGGTCTGCTCTCCGGTAGCGCCTCCGCCAGCTGTCCCGGTCTGCTCTCACCGGTAGCGCCTCCGCTGGCTGTCCTGGTCTGCTCTCCGGTAGCGCCTCCGCCAGCTGTCCCGGCCTGCTCTCACCGGTAGCGCCTCCGCCAGCTGTCCCGGTCTGCTCTCACCGGTAGCGCCTCCGCCAGCTGTCCCGGCCTGCTCTCCGGTAGCGCCTCCGCCAGCTGTCCCGGTCTGCTCTCCGGTAGCGCCTCCGCCAGCTGTCCCGGTCTGCTCTCACCGGTAGCGCCTCCGCTGGCTGTCCTGGTCTGCTCTCCGGTAGCGCCTCCGCCAGCTGTCCCGGTCTGCTCTCACCGGTAGCGCCTCCGCCAGCTGTCCCCGTCTGCTCTCACCGGTAGCGCCTCCGCCTGCTGTCCCGGTCTGCTCTCCGGTAGCGCTTCCCGCTAGCTGTCCCGGTCTGCTCTCCGGTAGCGCTTCCCGTCAGCTGTCCCGGTCTTCTCTCCGGTAGTGCCCCGCCAGCTGTCCCGGTCTGCTCTCCGGTAGCGCCTCCGCCAGCTGTCCCGGTCTGCTCTCACCGGTAGCGCCTCCGTCAGCTGTCCTGGTCTGCTCTCCGGTAGCGCCTCCGCCAGCTGTCCCGGTCTGCTCTCACCGGTAGCGCCTCTGCCAGCTGTCCCGGTCTGCTCTCACCGGTAGCGCCTCCGCCAGCTGTCCCGGTCTGCTCTCCGGTAGCGCCTCCGCCAGCTGTCCTGGTCTGCTCTCACCGGTAGCGCCTCCGCCAGCTGTCCCGGTCTGCTCTCCGGTAACGCCTCCGCCAGCTGTCCCGGTCTGCTCTCCGGTAGCGCCTCCGCCAGCTGTCCCGGTCTGCTCTCCGGTAGCGCCTCCGCCAGCTGTCCCGGTCTGCTCTCCGGTAGCGCCTCCGCCAGCTGTCCTGGTCTGCTCTCCGGTAGCGCCTCCGCCAGCTGTCCCGGCCTGCTCTCACCGGTAGCGCCTCCACCAGCTGTCCCGGTCTGCTCTCACCGGTAGCGCCTCCACCAGCTGTCCCGGTCTGCTCTCACCGGTAGCGCCTCCGCCAGCTGTCCCGGTCTGCTCTCACCGGTAGCGCCTCCGCCAGCTGTCCCGGCCTGCTCTCACCGGTAGCGCCTCCGCCAGCTGTCCCGGTCTGCTCTCACCGGTAGCGCCTCCGCCAGCTGTCCCGGTCTGCTCTCACCGGTAGCGCCTCCGCTGGCTGTCCTGGTCTGCTCTCCGGTAGCGCCTCCGCCAGCTGTCCCGGTCTGCTCTCACCGGTAGCGCCTCCGCCAGCTGTCCCGGTCTGCTCTCACCGGTTGCGCCTCCGCCTGCTGTCCCGGTCTGCTCTCCGGTAGCGCTTCCCGCTAGCTGTCCCGGTCTGCTCTCCGGTAGCGCTTCCTGTCAGCTGTCCCGGTCTTCTCTCCGGTAGTGCCCCGCCAGCTGTCCCGGTCTGCTCTCCGGTAGCGCCTCCGCCAGCTGTCCCGGTCTGCTCTCACCGGTAGCGCCTCCGTCAGCTGTCCTGGTCTGCTCTCCGGTAGCGCCTCCGCCAGCTGTCCCGGTCTGCTCTCACCGGTAGCGCCTCTGCCAGCTGTCCCGGTCTGCTCTCACCGGTAGCGCCTCCGCCAGCTGTCCCGGTCTGCTCTCCGGTAGCGCCTCCGCCAGCTGTCCCGGTCTGCTCTCACCGGTAGCGCCTCCGCCAGCTGTCCCGGTCTGCTCTCCGGTAGCGCCTCCGCCAGCTGTCCCGGTCTGCTCTCCGGTAGTGCCCCGCCAGCTGTCCCGGTCTGCTCTCCGGTAGCGCCTCCGCCAGCTGTCCCGGTCTGCTCTCCGGTAGCGCCTCCGCCAGCTGTCCCGGTCTGCTCTCCGGTAGCGCCTCCGCCAGCTGTCCCGGTCTGCTCTCCGGTAGCGCCTCCGCCAGCTGTCCCGGTCTGCTCTCCGGTAGCGCCTCCGCCAGCTGTCCCTGTCTGCTCTCCGGTAGCGCCTCCGCCAGCTGTCCCGGTCTGCTCTCCGGTAGTGCCCCGCCAGCTGTCCCGGTCTGCTCTCCGGTAGCGCCCCCGCCAGCTGTCCCGGTCTGCTCTCACCGGTCGCGCCTCCGCCAGCTTTCCCGGTCTGCTCCCTGGTAGCGCCTCCGCCAGCTGTCCCGGTCTGCTCACCGGTAGCGCCTCCGCCAGCTGTCCCGGTCTGCTCTCACCGGTAGCGCCTCCGCCAGCTGTCCCGGTCTTCTCCCCAGTAGCGCCTCCGCCAGCTGTCCCGATCTGCTCTCACCGGTAGCGCCTCTGCCAGCTGTCCCGGTCTGCTCTCACCGTTAGTGTCCCCGCCAGCTGTCCCGGTCTGCTCTCCGGTAGCGCCTCCGCCAGCTGTCCCGGTCTGCTCTCACCGGTAGTGCCTCCGCCAGCTGTCCCGGTCTGCTCTCCGGTAGCGCCTCCGCCAGCTGTCCCGGTCTGCTCTCCGGTAGCGCCTCCGACAGCTGTCCCGGTTTGCTCTCACCGGTAGCGCCTCCGCCAGCTGTCCTGGTCTGCTCTCCGGTAGCGCCTCCGCCAGCTGTCCCGGTCTGCTCTCACCGGTAGCGCCTCTGCCAGCTGTCCCGGTCTGCTCTCACCGGTAGCGCCTCCGCCAGCTGTCCTGGTCTGCTTTCCGGTAGCACCTCCGCCAGCTGTCCCGGTCTGCTCTCCGGTAGCCCCTCCGACAGCTGTCCCGGTTTGCTCTCACCGGTAGCGCCTCCGCCAGCTGTCCTGGTCTGCTCTCCGGTAGCGCCTCCGCCAGCTGTCCCGGTCTGCTCTCACCGGTAGCGCCTCTGCCAGCTGTCCCGGTCTGCTCTCACCGGTAGCGCCTCCGCCAGCTGTCCTGGTCTGCTTTCCGGTAGCACCTCCGCCAGCTGTCCCGGTCTGCTCTCCGGTAGCGCTTCCCGCCAGCTGTCCCGGCCTGCTCTCCAGTAGCGCCTCCGCCAGCTGTCCTGGTCTGCTCTCCGGTAGCGCCTCCGCCAGCTGTCCCGGTCTGCTCTCCGGTAGCGCCTCCACCAGCTGTCCTGGTCTGCTCTCCGGTAGCGCCTCCGCCAGCTGTCCCGGTCTGCTCTCCGGTAGCACCCCCGCCAGCTGTCCCGGTCTGCTTTCCGGTAGCGCCTCCGCCAGCTGTCCCGGTCTGCTCTCCGGTAGCGCCTCCGCCAGCTGTCCCGGTCTGCTCTCCGGTAGCGCCTCCGTCAGCTGTCCCGGTCTGCTCTCCGGTAGCGCCTCCGCCAGCTGTCCCGGTCTGCTCTCACCGGTAGCGCCTCCGCCAGCTGTCCCGGTCTGCTCTCACTGGTAGCGCCTCCGCCAGCTATCCCGGTCTGCTCTCCGGTAGCGCCTCCGCCAGCTGTCCCGGTCTGCTCTCCGGTAGCGCCTCCGCCAGCTGTCCCGGTCTGCTCTCCGGTAGCGCCTCCGTCAGCTGTCCCGGTCTGCTCTCCGGTAGCGCCTCCGCCAGCTGTCCCGGTCTGCTCTCACCGGTAGCGCTTCCGCCAGCTGTCCCGGTCTGCTCTCACTGGTAGCGCCTCCGCCAGCTATCCCGGTCTGCTCTCCGGTAGCGCCTCCGCCAGCTGTCCCCGCCTGCTCTCCGGTAGCGCCTCCGCCAGCTGTCCCGGCCTGCTCTCCAGTAGCGCCTCCGCCAGCTGTCCCGGCCTGCTCTCCAGTAGCGCCTCCGCCAGCTGTCCCGTCTGCTCTCACCGATAGCGCCTCCGCCAGCTGTCCCGGTCTGCTCTCACTGGTAGCGCCTCCGCCAGCTATCCCGGTCTGCTCTCCGGTAGCGCCTCCGCCAGCTGTCCCCGCCTGCTCTCCGGTAGCGCCTCCGCCAGCTGTCCCGGCCTGCTCTCCAGTAGCGCCTCCGCCAGCTGTCCCGGCCTGCTCTCCAGTAGCGCCTCCGCCAGCTGTCCCGGTCTGCCCTCACCGGTAGCGCCTCCGCCAGCTGTCCCGGTCTGCTTTCACCGGTAGCGCCTCCGCCAGCTGTCCCGGTCTGCTTTCCGGTAGCTCCTCCGACAGCTGTCCCGGTCTGCTCTCACCGGTAGCTCCTCCGACAGCTGTCCTGGTCTGCTCTCCGGTAGCGCCTCCGCCAGCTGTCCCGGTCTGCTCTCACCGGTAGCGCCTCCGCCAGGTGTCCCGGTCTGCTCTCACCGGTAGCGCCTCCGCCAGCTGTCCCGGCCTGCTCTCCGGTAGCGCCTCCGCCAGCTGTCCCGGTCTGCTCTCCAGTAGCGCCTCCGCCAGCTGTCCCGGTCTGCTCTCCAGTAGCGCCTCCGCCAGCTATCCCGGTCTGCTCTCCGGTAGCGCCTCCGCCAGCTGTCCCGGTCTGCTCTCACCGGTGGCGCCTCCGCCTGCTGTCCCGGTCTGCTCTCACCGGTAGCGCCCCCGCCAGCTGTCCCGGTCTGCTCTCCGGTAGCGCCTCTGCCAGCTGTCCCGGTCTGCTCTCCGGTAGCGCCTCCGCCAGCTGTCTCGGTCTGCTCTCACCGGTAGCGCCTCTGCCAGCTATCCCGGTCTGCTCTCCGGTAGCGCCCCCGCCAGCTGTCCCGGTCTGCTCTCACCGAGAGCAGACCATGACAGCTGACGGAGTGGCTATTGGTGAGAGCAGTCCAGGACAGCTGGCGGGGGCGCTACCGGAGAGCAGTCCAGGACAGCTGGCACACGTTCAGAATAGAGGCGGCAACAGGAACAAAATTCTATTGCAAATGGAAACTAAATTTATATATACTTTGAACGCTATCACCCCAAAGGGTCTTAATGAAGACCTTAATTTGGGTTGCTTCCTGTAGGCTGTTGGGGGGCACATATTGTGGTTTTCCCCATTTTCTTATAGCTGTCGCGTTTGTTCACTTGGTGCTGTGTGCATGATCTCCTGGTTGTATCCATGTCTGTTATGTATATCCTTTATTCTGGATTTGTGTATTAATAATAATAATTTCTTGATATAAGCATGTCACTGCATGGTTCCACCTCATGGGTGCTCTGTTGCTTTTATATTCACACCCATGTTTGGATATATTATCCCTTTTGTTTCTTCACATCTATTCCTCACATTTATATTTTTATTGTTCTGCATTATAGAGACATAAATACCACCATTAATGGGTAAATACAGATAGGTATGCATCTATGGATGCCTGTGTGATATTTTGCCCCCACATAGCAGTAGGAACACAGGGTCCAATCAATATTGATATCCTACTTATTTATGCTTTGGTTTCCTAAATAGCCTTAGAATTGGTGGCATTGTGTGTCTCCACGACTGCATTTACACTGCTGCACCAGTGATCATCGGGGCAACGTTTGTCCTTTAGTTAGGCTGCAGAACGGGCTGCACTGCCTTGCATTAGCGTCTATGATAACTGTTTTGGCCAATCGCGCACGCGCATTATGGTTGCTATGGCAACCTGTCTTTGCACCTACCTTGAGAAAGGTTCCGTTCCGGGACCGAAACGTCGGATTGGGCGTCTCGTTTTGTCTACATGCCTGAATACACTGATTTATTTATTATTCTCCTGGAGTGCTGTCTTTTCTTACCTGCCTCAAGAAAGGTGATATCGTGTGTATATATATATATTGCTAAGGTAATGAAGCTGCTTACATTGTATTTTTATTCGTAGTGTGCGAGAGCAGGAAGGGTCTCCTGAGCTGAACAAAGTTTATTTCAGCCTCGGGGACCCCCGACTTCCCGAGTTACAGGCCCCGGTTTGGGGGGCCAGTATCCCCGCCATGTTAATATCCACGTGGGATCTAAGCAAAGCAGAGGGGTACCGGCAACCCATACGGGTCCTGTATCTCGGGAAGTAGGGGGTCCTCAAGGCAGAAATCAATTTTGTTCAGCTCAGGAGACCCCCTGCTCACGCACACTGAATAAAAATACAATGTAAGCAGCTTCATTACCTTATAAAAAACACATTACATTTTAATATTAAAAAAGCCACACAAAAATATTGACTGGCATGGTGGCACTCCCATGCACAGTGGGCATGAGCTGCCACTCTGCCAGGAAACATGCACCCTGACAATCTACAAAACAAGCCACCAATAAAAAAACACATTACATTTTAATCTTAAAATGCCACACAAACAAATTGGCTGGCATTGTGGCACACCCATGCCCTGTGGACATGAGATGCCACTATGCAAGGGGTCTCCAAACCTGTCCTCAAGGGCCGCACACAGGCCAGTGCATGACTGGGCCACTGATTGGGCCACCTGTGCTGAAACAGGGATATCCATAAAAGCTGGCCTGTGTGCGGCTCTTGAGGACAGGTTTGGAGACCCGGGCACTATGCCATGCAATGGGCAACCTGCAACAAATAAAAACATGCATTAAATAAAACCAACATTGCGTTTCCTGAGAGAAACAAAAGGCAAAAAAAAAACAATGAATGGCATGGTGGCACACCCACCTAAAACAAAATACAACATTAGAAAAACAAAATCCATCTTTTTCTTACTTTTTGATGTTTTCACCCTCTAAATCCAACAGCAACACCAGCAGCGACTCCAGGTCCGCGACGCAATGATCCTCAACAGCCACGGTCCACGGGTAAAGAAATCTTTAAGTCTTTTCTTCATCTTTATTTTGTAATCCATTTTGGGGTCTTCTTTATCTTCATCTGTACTTGAAATCCACTCGTGGTTCTTCTTTATCTTCTTCATCTGTTCTTTATCTTCTTCATCTGTTAATCCATTAAGGGGGTGTTGCTCCGTGACGTCAAATGAGACTACACAGGCTTTTATAGGCCTGTGATGTCACATTTGAGAGGAAATGGTTCCCACGCCTCTGATTGGCTGGGATAACCATGTACCTTTTTTTTTTTTTTACGTGACATCATCAAAAGGGAGTGAAGCCAGCCAATCAGAAAGGCTCAGCTTCTTTTCCCTTTAAGATGATGTCACAGAACCCAGAATGCCTGGATTGGGGGAAACCTATTGGTTCTAGTAAACCATGTGATGCCAATGGCTGACAAAAAAGTACTGGAGTATCCAGGCAGGTACCCAATGTGCACCTACATCCACAGGGAGTAGCGCTACCTCACACTTGGGTGGGAATTGCTGGGACAGAACGCCAGGGGTATTGGTGCCACGGCACCCTCGGTACTTTAGGGGAACCACCACGTGTTGGGTCATTGGGTGTACACTGTGGGTACAGTTATTACCGTTATTGTATGTGTCTACAGTAAACCTTAGTTATATACATTGTGTGGTGTGTTATTCTTTACTGTGTGTTGGTTCCTGTGAGGGGTTATCCTGCCAACGCTGGGATCCCTCATAGGTGGAGGGGCTGCACTGCAAGGAGAAAGAGCTCCCCCCAGGATCGCAGAGGCTTAGACCTCCTGTGAGCAAACGGGTATTGCAGCACGTGTAGTTCCCTTAGGCATAGGGAAAGGGGGCTACATTTGGATGTGCTACTGGAATTCAGACCTAGGGTGCCCGAGATTGCAGAACCAAATTTAGGGAACAAGAGGTCCAAACAAGAGGTCAGTCAGTGGGCCGTGGAGTTCCAAGAATCTCTCTGCCATGTGGTCGCGGCGGGGGACGTCCCAGCCACAACACCCCCATATCAAGTTTGCACCGCCCTAAGGCGGTTTCCTTGTTTAGCCAGAGCCCGGCCACTAGGCCGCAAGTGGGATCCTACCTACCGATGGAGCGTAGCCATCGTTACCACCGGCAACGAGTTAAGTGAAGATGAGGGGCCCCGGGCCCTGCATTTTCAGGAAGTCCTGCCCACAAGTTGCCCGTTAATATACCCAGATCTACCAATACCAATGGTAGCTTTCAGTCCCGGACCCACACCAGAGGTACCCTTGTGGGCTGAACTCCCACACCCCTCAGATATCCCCAAAAGGAATGAAGCAAGCCCGGAGTCAGTCCTCAGCTGCCGGTCTGAATATCATAGTCGCCGGTTGACCAGAGGCTCGGACTGCGGGGGAACACTACAGCAACTAGTGGACGGTCTAG
The DNA here is from genome assembly GCF_040206685.1 of Ascaphus truei. Taxonomy (NCBI): domain Eukaryota; kingdom Metazoa; phylum Chordata; class Amphibia; order Anura; family Ascaphidae; genus Ascaphus; species Ascaphus truei. The sequence continues at coordinate 32,001 of NW_027453821.1, forward strand.
CACAGTCCTCGCAGTCCCACAACTACCGCAAGCTTAAAGCTTTCTTTGGAATATCACCCACTCCCGTCTGAGAAGAAGAGTTTGGGACATGGAGAGAACATACCCTGCACGTGCTCGAGGATTGGTCTTGCTCCAAAGCCATGAAGAGGGAGTGGATAGTCGAGTGCTAAAGCCCTCAGCAGCCCAATTTGTCCAAATGCACCGCAAGACCAAGGGGGAAGCCACCACCCAAGAGTTGGTCGAACTCCTCAACCAGGCCTACACTGCTGAGGATGATGAAGATGAACTCTTGGCCCAGTTCCGTGTTTTCCGCCAGAAGGAGGGAGAAGAGCTGTTCACGTTTGTCAGACGCTTACAACTATCCTTATGGGTATTACTCACCAAGAAAGTCATTCCTGCCATAGTAGAATGAGTAGAGATTCAAGCAACTCATGAAAGGATCTCTACCGTCGCACCCTATAGTTCTTATGATGTGAGGCGCCCCTCTAACCGAACCCCCCGCCCCTCCCCCAGCTTCCGGGAGTTGCTGGGCCACATAATGAAGCAGGAGGTTCAATTGCATTTTCGCACTCCCAAGACATCTTTGGAATCTTCCAAAGGGGAGAAGAAAGCGACTCCCTCCAAGAAGTATAGTGCGAAGGAGAATCCTGAGGACAATACCCCCTAGGGTCCGTCATGACAGACCCCCTCAACACCTCGGAGCTCGGCTCCTAAACCTGGCTTCAATGCGACCCAAAGCAACCATTGCTTTAACTGCCACCAAGAGGGTCACTTCACCCGGGACTGCCCGAAGTCAGACACTTCCACCCCCGGGGCCATGACCTTTACCCTGCATCTGGCAGAACAGCCGTCCATATCCTTGGATAGTGCCCCTGCGCCTAGTCCTGAAAAGGAGGCCCCATCGGATGCTTACAATCGAGTAGGACCTGCGGCCATAGTAAGAGTACTAGTGGAGGGCATCTACTCTTCTGCGTTGCTGGACACTGGGTCGCAAGTAACCATCATCTACCGGCCATTCTACGGCTTGCATCTAAAGCATCTGCCTATGCATTCGACTGAGAAGATGAAATTATGGGGTCTTAGTACCGAAGACTACCCCATTGATGGCGTGATTCATGTGCGGTTGGATATACCGCAGCTCAATACCAACAAAACCCACCCCATGGAAGTGGAAACCTTGATATGTCCCGAGCCGCGAGAACACCCAAATTCCCCCATCATATTTGGGACCAACGCGGATGTGGTGAGAGCCCTGAACCAGGCCTATCTGCAAAAAGCCGGTGAATTACCCCTATCATCTTTGCATATTCACCCCGTATTCTGTAACGCCTGTATGCCCGCAGACCTGACCAGTCCGCAATACTGAGGTGGGAAGGGTATTATCACGCACCCACAGCAGTGAGGGCATGCCCGGGGTGTGGTATGGCGTTGCCGGGCCTGTAGAATGATGGTTAGTAATACTTGCAATGCCTTTGGGGTTCAGAGTAAGAATAGTGGTGTCCGTGTGCCAGAGTCCAGGGATATAGAGATCAGGATCGTAATGTTCGTAAGCCAGAGTCCAGGGATCACAGAAGTCAGCAGAGTCGTATACGTAAGCAGGGTCCAGGGGCAGTAGCAAGTAGGGTAATCCAGTACAAGCAGGGGTCAATCCAGGGAAATCCAGGGATAAGCAGGAGCAGGAACAGAAGCTGGAAAACACAGGAGAGCCAAGCATAGGACTGCACACACAGGTTACAAAGAACTATGCAGAGCAATGATAGAAAGAACAGACAGGGGTTATAAAGGAGGGAACACCAATGGGAGAGAGAGGAGCAGCAGAAGGTGAAGTGGGAGACAGCAGGGATAGGTGAGGAGCAGAAGAGGAGGAAACAGGTGAGCCTATGAGGGAGATAGCCTGAAGAGTATGAGAGGAGGAGCCAGGGGTCTGAGAGAGCCTACAAGAGGAGCGTGTGCGCGCGCCCTCTGTAATGTGAGAGTGCGTGCGCACAGGCTGCGTCATGAGGCGCGCGGAGCGCCGCAGGGGGATCTGCCGAGGGTGGAGGAAGGACAGGAGGGGAGACCGCAGGAGGTAAGGAGGCAGGAACGGGAGCTGAGGGAGGCCGTGAGCGGGAGGCACCGTAACGGGGAACGGGAGAGCGAGAAGGTGCGCGTGTCTTGCGGGGAGCGCGCGCAGACGCCGAGCGAGCGTCAGAGGATGCCGCAGAGGGGCAAACGAGCAAGGAAGGGACAGGAGAGGCAGGCATGAGCGGAATGTCAGGGACACATAGAGGGGAAGGAATCCCCTGAACCGTCACAGTATCCCCCCCTTGAGGATCGATCTCTGAACGATCCAACCACGGCTTCTGGGGAAATTTTAGATGGAACTGCTGAAGAAGCTTGGGAGCATGGTTGTGACGTGCTGGAACCCATGAACATTCCTCTGGGCCATAACCCCTTCCAGTGGACGAGGAACTGAAGCTTGTTTCTTGAAAAACGAGAGTCGATTAAAGAGTGAATTTCGTACTCTTGTTGTCCTAGGGTGGACACTGGGTTGGGTTTTCGAGAAGGATCCGGAAAGTGTGAGCTCTGGATAAAAGGCTTGAGTAGGGACACATGAAATACGGATCCTCATGGTGGGAGGTAGTGCTAGACGGTAGGCGACCGGATTGATCTTTTCTGTTATCTTGAAAGGGCCCAGGAATCTTGGGGCCAACTTTGGAGATGGAGTTTTAAGCCTAATATTCTTAGAGGACAACCACACTCTGTCACCCGGTTTAAATGAAGGACCTGGTTGGCGACGTCGATCCGCTTTAGTTTTTTGCCTAGAGACAGCGGTTTGTAGGGACTTAAGGATCCTTTTCCAAGAATTCTGAAGAGTCGTAACATGGGAGTCTACTGCGGGGACGCCAGAAGGGAGGGAGGAGAGGGGAAGACTGCTAGAATGAATACCGAAATTGATGAAAAAGGGAGACTCTTGTGTAGATTCATTTTTAAGCAAGTTGATAGCAAATTCGGCCCATGGTAACAGGTCCACCCAGTTGTATTGTGACTCAGAGACTAAACATCTGAGATATTGCTGTAAGGTTTGATTCATCCTTTCAGTCTGACCATTGGTCTGAGGGTGGTATCCGGAAGAAAAAAGAAGAGAAAATCCGAGTCTCTGGGAAAACGCCCGTCAGAACTTAGAGATGAATTGAGAACCTCTGTCAGAGACAATCGAAATGGGAACGCCATGTAATCTGAAAATTTCCTTGGAAAAAATATCGGCCAAAGTAGCACAATTAGGAAGACCCTTGAGGGGAATAAAGTGTGAGTGTTTAGAAAATCTGTCTACTACGACAAGAATGGTATCCCCTCCCCCCCCCCCGGTCGGTCCGTCCCCCCTGTCTTCCCCCCCCCCCCCCACACAACACATATACACATACATACACACACACACACACACTTCCCCCCCCCTATCTTTTGGAGGTGGGGGAAGCGCTGACACTCCAGCCCTCGTCGCTGATAGGCTCGACACCCCAAAACCACCTTAGCAAACTTGATTCCCTCTACAATTCAATATGTCGTTTTGTTCTCCAATGCAACATCACTGCGAAATGCTCAAAGAACTAGATTGGTCATCACTAGAGTCTAGGCGCAAAGTTCACCTTTCCTGTCTTGCCTTCAAATACTTTCTGGGCAAGCTACCCAGCTATCTGAACAAGCTCCTCACCCCTACCACATGCAGCACTTATCACCTGAGACCTGACTCCGAAAAACTGTTCATGGTCCCAAGGTTCAGCAAAGTATCCGGCCGCTCCCCCTTCTCTTACCGTGCACCCTAAAACTGGAACAATCTACCGGAGACGCTTATAGCCACCACCAGTCGACCTTATTTTAAAACTAAAGCTGTCTCACATTTTAATCTGGTCTGTAACTGTTTCATACGGCTATAATATATATTATCTGTAACTGTGCATGCAATGTCTTGTACATAATGTATACCCTGCTCATTATGTAACTGTATTTTAACCATATATTATGTGTAATTATAACTCTACGCACAGGACATACTTGAAAATGAGAGGTAACTCTCAATGTATTACTTCCTGGTAAAACATTTTATAAATAAATATAGTTGAATTGGTCGGGGTGGGTAGAGAGAGGGATAGGTAGGTATAGGTAGTTATGGATATGTTGGTATGATTGAGAAGATGTGTGGTTGAGTAGGTATAAATGAATGTGTGGGTATGGATAGGTACATCCTCCAGTTGACGCTGACACAGAATTGTTCACTTTTCTTGATAACTTATTTTTAATATGAAGTTAATAACTGTATTATAAATAATAAAGTTTATGGAAAAATCCAGTAAGTGAAGTCTGTAAATTTCTAAAATATCTTATTATTTTCATTCAAACGTCCAGGATCTCTCAACGTGAAAACAGAGATTGTATCAGGAATCAAGATAGTAGAAGAGCCGCATGAGAGGGGTCAGCAGGACACCCAAGAAAAGGAAAGCTCTGCGGGTATCTTTACAGGTACTTACCCGAGTACCTTCACAGACATTTCAAGGAGTACCAACCTGAATACCTTCACAGACACTTCCAGGAGTACCAACCCGAATGCCTTCACAGACACTTCCCGGAGTACCAACCTGAATTCCTTCACAGACCCTTGCCGGAGTACTAACCTGACTACCTTCACAGACACTTCCAGGAGTACCAATCCGAATGCCTTCACAGGCACTTACCAGAGTACTAACCAGAGTACCTTCACAGACACTTCCATGAGTACTAACCAAAGTACCTTCACAGGCACTTCCCGGATTTCGAACCCGAATACCTTCGCAGACACTTTCCGCAATATGAACCCGTGTACCTTCACAGGCACTTCCCGGAGTACGAATCCGAGTACCTTCACAGGCACTTCCCGGAGTACGAACCAAAGTATCTTACTAGACTCCTCCACACCTACCTGCCAGAGTACATACACTGACTCCTCCACGAGTACCTGCCTTACTACCTCCACAGAAACCTGCATGGAGAACTCCATGGGTAACTACACAAGAACCTTTACAGACTCCTGCAATGACACCCCCATGAGTATCTACCCAAGTAACTTTAGAGATACCTGCCCAATTATCTCCATGAGCACATGCCAGAGTTCTTTGCTAAATACCTTGACAGATACATTGTCAAGTATTTGCCCCGATACCTGCCCAGGTGAGTAATAAACACAACATAAGAGTAACTGAAGGGATTTGTGTACATAGTTACATAGTAGATGAGGTTGAAAAAAGACATACGTCCATCAAGTCCAACCTATGCTAAATTTAGAGAACAGATACTTTATCTTATACAGCTAAACCCCGTTATAACGCGCCTCGCTATACCGCGATTCGGTTATAACGCGGTTTTCCCATGGCTCCCGTTTAAAAAAAAAAAAAAAAAAATTTAAATTTAAAAAAAACATTTATTTTTTTTTGCACACTGCACACACTGCACACACTCACTGCACACACACTGCTCATTGCTCACACTGCACACTGCACACACACTGCACACTGCTCACACTGCACACACTGACACACTACACACACACTGCACACTGCACACACACTGCTCATTGCACACACTGACACACTGCACACACACTGCACACTACACACACACTGCTCATTGCTCACACAGCACACACACTGCTCACACTGACACACTGCACACTGCACACACACTGCTCATTGCTCACACTGCACACACACTGACACACTGCTCATTGCTCACACTGCACACACACTGCTCACACTGCACACACACTGCTCACACTGACACACACTGCTCATTGCTCACACTGCACACACTGACACACTGCACACACACTGCTCACACTGACACACACTGCTCATTGCTCACACTGACACACTGCTCACACACTGACACACACTGCACACTGCACACACACTGCTCATTGCTCACACTGCACACACTGACACACTGCTCATTGCTCACACTGCACACACACTGCTCACACTGACACACACTGCTCATTGCTCACACTGACACACTGCTCACACTGCACACACTGACACACTGCTCATTGCTCACACTGCACACACACTGCTCACACTGACACACACTGCTCATTGCTCACACTGCACACACTGCTCACACTGCACACACACTGACACACACGGACACACTGCTCACACTGCACACACACTGACACACACTGACACACACTGCACACACACTGCTCATTGCTCACACTGCACACACTGACACACTGCTCATTGCTCACACTGCACACACTGACACACACTGCTCACACTGACACACACACACACACACACACACACTACACTTATACATAAATCAGCCTTACCTTACCTTGGGGATGATTTTTGAGGCATGTGGCTGCAGGGTGGGGGTGGTGCTGCGGTGGAGGGGGATGATGGCTGCTGCGGGGGCCCCCGATGCTGCGGGGGCTGGTGGGATGTCCCGGTGCAGCGCGGGGGGGCATGGGGGGGGGGGGGAGGGCAGGACGACCCTGCGCTACGGCAGGGCCAGGGGGCCCTGTATTGCGGCGCGAGGGCCCTGTGCTGCGGCGGGGGGAGCCGGACCGGAGGGGAATCCCCCCTCCCATCTCCTGTCACGCGGTGGCAGGGGGAGCCGGAACCGGAGGGGAATCCCCCCTCCCATCTCCTGTCACGCGGTGGCAGGGGGAGCCGGAACCGGAGGGGAATCCCCCCTCCCATCTCCTGTCACGCGGTGGCAGGGGGAGCCGGACCGGAGGGGAATCCCCCCTCCCACCTCCTGTCACGCGGTGGCAGGGGGAGCCGGACAGGAGGGGAATCCCCCCTCCCACCTCCTGTCACGCGGTGGCAGGGGGAGCCGGACCGGAGGGGAATCCCCCCTCCCATCTCCTGTCACGCGGTGGCAGGGGGAGCCGGACCGGAGGGGAATCCCCCCTCCCATCTCCTGTCACGCGGTGGCAGGGGGAGCCGGACCGGAGGGGAATCCCCCCTCCCATCTCCTGTCACGCGGTGGCAGGGGGAGCCGGAACCGGAGGGGAATCCCCCCTCCCATCTCCTGTCACGCGGTGGCAGGGGGAGCCGGAACCGGAGGGGAATCCCCCCTCCCACCTCCTGTCACGCGGTGGCAGGGGGAGCCGGACCGGAGGGGAATCCCCACTCCCATCTCCTGTCACGCGGTGGCAGGGGGAGCCGGACCGGAGGGGAATCCCCCCTACCATCTCCTGTCACGCGGTGGCAGGGGGAGCCGGACCGGAGGGGAATCCCCCCTCCCATCTCCTGTCACGCGGTGGCAGGGGGAGCCGGACCGGAGGGGAATCCCCCCTCCCATCTCCTGTCACGCGGTGGCAGGGGGAGCCGGAACCGGAGGGGAATCCCCCCTCCCATCTCCTGTCACGCGGTGGCAGGGGGAGCCGGACCGGAGGGGAATCCCCCCTCCCATCTCCTGTCACGCGGTGGCAGGGGGAGCCGGACCGGAGGGGAATCCCCCCTCCCATCTCCTGTCACGCGGTGGCAGGGGGAGCCGGAACCGGAGGGGAATCCCCCCTCCCACCTCCTGTCACGCGGTGGCAGGGGGAGCCGGACCGGAGGGGAATCCCCCCTACCATCTCCTGTCACGCGGTGGCAGGGGGAGCCGGACCGGAGGGGAATCCCCCCTCCCATCTCCTGTCACGCGGTGGCAGGGGGAGCCGGAACCGGAGGGGAATCCCCCCTCCCATCTCCTGTCACGCGGTGGCAGGGGGAGCCGGACCGGAGGGGAATCCCCCCTCCCATCTCCTGTCACGCGGTGGCAGGGGGAAGCCGGGACCGCGGGTAAAAACACTGATGCGGCGGCCATTTTTTTTTTTTTTTAAATTAGCGCGACCCCGTTAGTAACGCGGTGGTCTCGGGGTGGACCCTGAGGACCGCGTTATAACGGGGTTTAGCTGTATCTATAATTACTGTACTTATTGATCCAGAGAAAGGCAAACAAAAAACCCCATTGTTATATCATCATATCTCATAAGGGGAAAAATAAATTCCTTCTTGACTCCAAGAATTGGCAATCGGATTAATCCCTGGATCAACATCCTTCCCATGTTTACTTATTTGGTATATCCCTGTATACCTTTCCTTTCTAAAAAGATGGCCAAACTTTTTTTAACAAATCTATTGTATCTGCCATCACAGTCTCCATGGGTAATGAATCCCACATTGTAACTGCCCTTACTGTAAAGAATGTAAAGAACCCTTTCCTTTGTTGCTGGTGAAATCTCATTTCCTCCAACCTTAAGGGATGGCCCCGAGCCCTTTGTACTGCCTGTGGGATGAATAGTTCTTTTGAAAGCTCCTTGTATTGTCCCCGAATATATTTGTATATAGTTATCATATCCCCTTAGACGCCTCTTTTCTAATGTAAATAAATCTAATTTAGCTAGCCTCTCTTCATAAGTTAGATTGTCCATCCCCTTTATTTATTTGGTGGCTCTTCTCTGCACTCTCTCTAGTTCCATAATGTCTTTTCTTAGGATTGGCGCCCAAAATTGTTCTCCATATTCAAGGTGTGGTCTTACTAATGCTTTGTAAAGTAACACAAGGGGGGGAATTCCCTGCTCAGCTATGAAGATGATCTAACTAGAGAGGTGCTATCAGGGACAAAAACATATGCATTGGTATCGGAGAGAAAGAATCCCTATACGATGCACACTACTCTACTAATTCAAAACAATACATTTTTATTTAGAATACACGTAAACACACACATTTATTTAAAACCTAGAATATGCGCGATTAAAAACCTATTTTGAAAGGCTTCTCTATTGTCCGAAAGGCATGGGTATGTTAACCATGAAATGCCTGATGTACTGGGTGAGCCTAGGCAACAATATGTAAGCTTTTACCCAAGCGTTAGCACAGTATATATATATATTACTTTAGAGATAAGCCCATTAAGGGCTAAGCTAGAGAGAAATGGAGAAGGGCCCTGCTATATATAGCAGTTCGTTCTAAAAAGTTTATGTGTGATATTATTATCTTGTTGTCAAGGAGACACTGAAATAGTGCCACCAACACACATAAAACTGGAACCAAACTGTGAACTGTCTGCATAAAATGTCATTGCAAGCACTCTAACACAGACTGATTTAATGTAACTTATATCAGTGCCAGTTGTATCCAGATTGCTAAGGATAGTGCTTCTTGTGCATGTCACTCCCTTCATGCAGTGTATCTTGAAGCACTTCTGATAACCATTCTAATATATGGCTATTTATCAGTTAATAGACAATTGGAGCTCTACTCACAGAACCACGTTCACTGGCGGTCAGTGCAAACCATATATTGCTACCGTAGCCCTCTCTCTAGCTAGTGGGATCCACGTATGACCCACATCTTGGATGTCTCTAGCTAGAAACTGTGCTGTAGCGGACAGAGACCAAACACCTGTGTGCTAGTCGCGCAACATCCCGACGCGCGTTTCGTTCCTTAGACACGGAACTTCTTCAGGGGTAGGAAGGTCCCTGCAGAGGCCAGACTTTTATTGCCTGCGGTCGTCATGGAAGCCTTTCAAAATAGGCTTTTCATCGCGCATATTCTAGGTTTTAAATAAATTTGTGTGTTTACGTGTATTCTAAATAAAAATGTATTGTTTTGAATTAGTAGAGTAGTGTGCATCGTATAGGGATTCTTTCTCTCCGATGCTTTGTAAAGGGGCATTATTATGTTTACTTCCCTTCCATCCATTGCCCGTTTAATGCAAGATAAGATCTTGTTTTCCTTTTTAGCTACTGCATGACATTGGGCACTATTGCTAAGCCTGCTGTCTTCAAGCACTCCTAAATCCTTCTCCATCAAGGATTGCCCCAATTTAAGCCCATTTAATTTGTAAATTGCCTGTTTATTCTTGCTTCCCAAATGCATAACCTTACATTTATCTGTATTAAATCTCATCTGCCATTTACCTGCCCACGTTTCCAGTCTCTCCAAGTCCTTCTGAAGAGAAGTTACATTCTGCTCTGATTCTATTACCTTACACAATTTAGTATCATCAGCAAAGATGGAGACATTGCTATCGATCCCAACCTCAAGGTCATTAATAAACAAGTTAAAAAGCAGTGGTCCCAGTACCGATCCCTGAGGTACTCCACTCACGACCCTAGCCCAACCTGAAAAGTTCCACTTATGACAACCCTCTGTTGTCTGTCCTTCAACCAGTTTTCAATCCAGGTGCATATATTTTTACTGAGTCCAATTTGCTTTAATTTGTACACCAACCTCTTGTGTGGAACCGTATCCAAAACTTTTGCAAAATCTAAGTAGACCACATCAATTGCATTACCCTGGTCTAAATTCCTACTTACCTCCTCAAAGAAACAAATAAGGTTAGTTTGGCAAGATCTATCCTTCATAAATCCATGCTGACTATTACTAATAATTTTGTTTTCCATTAGGTATTCCTGAATATTATCCCGTATTAAACCTTCAAGTAGTTTCCCCACTATTGATGTCAGGCTTACAGGTCTGTAATTCCCCAGTTGTGATCTAGCTCTCTTTTTAAATATAGGCACCACATCTGCTTTACGCCAATCTTGTGGTACTGAGCCTGTGAGAATGGAGTCCTTGAATATTAAATGTAATGGTTTGGCTATTATTGAACTTAACTCCTTGAGAACTCTTGGATGTATGCCATCGGGGCCAGGTGCCTTATTTACTTTAATTTTTTCAAGCCGTCTATGAACTTCTTCCTCAGTTAACCAATTGTTCATTAATATGGAGGTTGTGGCTTCCTCCTGCAGCACTACTATTGAACTTGATTCTTCCCTGGTAAACACAGAGACAAAGAATTTGTTTAATACCTCTGCTTTTCCCTTAGCTCCAATAATCTGCCTGCCCATCTCACATTGAAAGCGTCCCATATTTTCTTTTCTCATTTTTTTTTTGTTATTAAGGTACTTAAAGATTTTTTTAGGGTTGACCTTACTTTCTATTGCAATCCTTTTTTCATTATCCATTTTTGCTAATTTGATTGCCCTTTTGCAATTTTTGTTACATTCCTTATAATTCTGATACGATATCTCCGTCCCTTCTGACTTAAAGAATCTAAACGCCTTCCTCTTCTTCTCCATTTCCTTCCCTACCTGTTTATTTAGCCACATTGGTTTTGACTTATTTCTTTTATACTTATTACCCAAGTATATACACTGATAAGTGTGCTTTTCTAACAATCTTTTAAAGACTGCCCATTTATCTTCTACATTTTCCCTGCAAAACATCACCCCAGTGTATTACTTGTAGATTAGTCCTCAATTTATTCAAATCTGCCTTTCTAAAGTTTAAGGTCTTTGTTGAACCCAAGTGTAACGTTTGCTGCTGGTGCTGGCTGGTGGGGGCTGTAGTGATAGATGCAGCATGGGCTGGTGGGGGCTGTAGTGATAGATGCAGCATGGGCTGGTGGGGGCTGTAGTGGTAGATACAGCATGGGCTGGTGGGGGCTGTAGTGGTAGATGCATGGGCTGGTGGGGGCTGTAGTGGTAGATACAGCATGGGCTGGTGGGGGCTGTAGTGGTAGATACAGCATGGGCTGGTGGGGGCTGTAGTGGTAGCTGCATGGGCTGGTGGGGGCTGTAGTGGTAGCTGCATGGGCTGGTGGGGGCTGTAGTGGTAGCTGCATGGGCTGGTGGGGGCTGTAGTGGTAGCTGCATGGGCTGGTGGGGGCTGTAGTGGTAGCTGCATGGGCTGGTGGGGGCTGTAGGAGTAGGTGCAACATGGACTGGTAGTCACTCCATCCTCACGTCCTGCATTCCGTCACCCCGCCCTCATACACTCACGTCCTGCCCTCTGTTACCCCGGTCTCATATCCTGCCCTCCGCCACCCCGGCCTCATTGTCACGGGAGACCAGACATTTACAGGAGGGCCCCGGGCATGCAGCGGTTTCCGTTCTAAGGGGCTGCCACAAAGTGAAAATCGGCAGAAAGCATAACCAGCAATTTTCAGCTTTTGCGCATGCACAGACCTGAAATTCCCTGGTGTACGCATGCGCGCCCTCTGAACTACCCATTCTGCGCATGCGCGACCTCTGACTTACCCGTTCTGCACATGCACAGACCTGAAATTCCATGGTGTACGCATGCGCGACCTCTGACTTACCCATTCTGCGCATGCGCGACCTCTGACTTACCCGTTCTGCACATGCACAGACATGGCAGCCCCCTTCTCGGTACCGCCTTATCCACGGATCGCCAAAAAGCGGGTGCCGAGAACATGCAAAGTGAAATAAATTGTGATTTATTCGCATGAAAAGGCATACACACAATGATACACAAACTACATAAGAAAAGAGACCCTTACTTGGGACCGGGGTAAATAAACTAGACTTTCCTAGCTGCTGTGCACTCTAAAACAGAGTTTTTCCTTGACCGGGACTTAGCTCCAAACGACCTGGAACTCAAATCGGCCTGAAATCCCAACCGCGACCACTACGTTCGTTTATGAGAACTTGGCCGCAAAAAGCTGGACTTAGACAATACTCCGGGTAGGTTTTCCTGAAGCCGGTGCCTTGCTATTCACGCAAGAGCACTTTTTAGCACATTCAAAAACCCTGCCGCTGTTTTGGCGCTTGAGAATCTCCTGACTGATTGGCTGAGGGGTTTCTTATATTATTTTGGAGTTCATTCACAAAATTCTACAGCCAATCATAGTATGGGAACTTTCTTACTAGCCAATCAGAGCGAAGCCGGTCCTGTGAAGCCGAGCAGGCGGGGATTCTGAATCTGCCGAGGGACATGCGTGAGTTTGCCACCTAGTCCCTTGCTATTCAGATGCCACCCGCTGGGACAGGATCCTCCAAGTCTGGTGGAGCAAATGGTAGTCCGGACGACTTTCATTCATCCCAGGGCGTGGGTACTTGAGCCCTTCTACCCAAATGGTCTTCACACCTCAGGCATCCTCTGGTGGCTTTCATCTCCGAAGTCCTACAGACTTACTGGCACCAAACGTGGTAGCCCTGGCAGTCTGTCGGAACATTGGTTCTGTATATCCCAGCTCATTTACCGTGCACAACAGTACATACCACTTTAAACCAACTGTTAATAAAATATACTGTTATATGTCCTAAGTCTCTGGGTATGGGGAATAGAATAGAAAGCTGCACTTTATTTTCTACTAGCCTATATTCCCCACACACTATCTCATAGACCTGGACTGGAGTCCCCTCACACCCTCATAATTATGGTTGGAGTGCCCATGAACCCCAATACAGGTTCTGGGCTACCTGTGCAGTAACTGGGTATTCCCCTTAACCTAGGGACCCCTCATAGTTACAAGGACACTTTAAATCCCTTTGCCCCATTTATCTTTCTGGGCTGTGCTGAAGCAGGGAACTAGCGGTGAGTCGCACAAGCGTTCTCAAGGGGAGATATTGTCAGGACAAAGTGCCCACATGTATCCGAGAACCAAACATGATTTTCGGTACATTTTTAGGGGAACCGAAAACTCTGGACCCCAGCTATCTAGGCACATTCTAACAACAATTTCTCTGCAAACCCCCCCTTGAAACTCATACCATAGCAATCGCTGCTCGCTGGAATCCCTGGAAAGGCAAAAACATATACATTCTTTATTGTCCCATGTGACAGGCTGAATGAACGGCACCAGCCATATACCTGGCAAACCTATGTTTAGGCTGCAGTGCAGCAGTGACGGGGTTAAGTTTCAGTTGAGAAGAGCTGCTTAATTAGTCTGACCCCGGCCTCATATCCTGCCCTCCCCCACCCCGGCCTCATATCCTGCCCTCCCCCACCCCGGCCTCATATCCTGCCCTCCCCCACCCAGCTGCATATCCTGCCCTCCCCCACCCAGCTGCATATCCTGCCCTCCCCCACCCCGGCCTCATATCCTGCCCTCCCCCACCCTGGCCTCATATCCTGCCCTCAGCCACCCCGGCCTCATATCCTGCCCTCCGTCACCCCGGCCTCATATCCTGCCCTCAGTCACCCTGGCCTCATATCCTGCCCTCAGTCACCCCGGTCTCATATCCTGCCCTCAGCCACCCTGGCCTCATATCCTGCCCTCAGTCACCCCGGTCTCATATCCTGCCCTCCGCCACCCCGGCCTCATATCCTGCCCTCAGCCACCCTGGCCTCATATCCTGCCCTCAGTCACCCCGGTCTCATATCCTGCCCTCCGCCACCCCGGTCTCATATCCTGCCCTCCGCCACCCCGGCCTCATATCCTGCCCTCAGCCTCCCCGGCCTCATATCCTGCCCTCCGCCACCCCGGCCTCATATCCTGCCCTCCGTCACCCCGGCCTGATATCCTGCCCTCAGCCACCCCGGCCTCATATCCTGCCCTCCCCCACCCCGGCCTCATATCCTGCCCTCAGCCACCCTGGCCTCATATCCTGCCCTCAGTCACCCCGGTCTCATATCCTGCCCTCCGCCACCCCGGCCTCATATCCTGCCCTCCGTCACCCCGGCCTCATATCCTGCCCTCAGCCACCCCGGCCTCATATCCTGCCCTCAGCCACCCCGGCCTCATATCCTGCCCCCCTCAGCCACCCCGGCCTCATATCCTGCCCTCCGCCACCCCGGCCTCATATCCTGCCCTCAGCCACCCCGGCCTCATATCCTGCCCTCCGCCACCCCGGCCTCATATCCTGCCCTCCGTCACCCCGGCCTCATATCCTGCCCTCCGCCACCCCGGCCTCATATCCTGCCCTCACCCACCCCGGCCTCATATCCTGCCCTCACCCACCCCGGCCTCATATCCTGCCCTCAGCCACCCCGGCCTCATATGCTGCCCTCCGCCACCCCGGCCTCATATCCGGCCCTCAGCCACCCCGGCCTCATATCCTGCCCTCAGCCACCCCGGCCTCATATCCTGCCCTCAGCCACCCCGGCCTCATATGCTGCCCTCAGCCACCCCGGCCTCATATCCTGCCCTCCGCCACCCCGGCCTCATATCCTGCCCTCTGTCACCCCGGCCTCATATCCTGCCCTCCGCCACCCCGGCCTCATATCCTGCCCTCACCCACCCCGGCCTCATATCCTGCCCTCAGCCACCCCGGCCTCATATGCTGCCCTCCGCCACCCCGGCCTCATATCCTGCCCTCACCCACCCCGGCCTCATATCCTGCCCTCCGTCACCCCGGCCTCATATCCTGCCCTCCGCCACCCCGGCCTCATATCCTGCCCTCAGCCACCCCGGCCTCATATCCTGCCCTCACCCACCCCGGCCTCATATCCTGCCCTCAGCCACCCCGGCCTCATATGCTGCCCTCCGCCACCCCGGCCTCATATCCTGCCCTCACCCACCCCGGCCTCATATCCTGCCCTCCGTCACCCCGGCCTCATATCCTGCCCTCCGCCACCCCGGCCTCATATCCTGCCCTCACCCACCCCGGCCTCATATCCTGCCCTCACCCACCCCGGCCTCATATCCTGCCCTCAGCCACCCCGGCCTCATATGCTGCCCTCCGCCACCCCGGCCTCATATCCGGCCCTCAGCCACCCCGGCCTCATATCCTGCCCTCCGCCACCCCGGCCTCATATCCTGCCCTCTGTCACCCCGGCCTCATATCCTGCCCTCAGCCACCCCGGCCTCATATCCTGCCCTCCGTCGCCACGGCCTCATATCCTGCCCTCAGCCACCCCGGCCTCATATCCTGCCCTCCGCCACCCCGGCCTCATATCCTGCCCTCCGCCACCCTGGCCTCATATCCTGCCCTCAGCCACCCCGGCCTCATATCCTGCCCTCCGCCACCCCGGCCTCATATCCTGCCCTCAGCCACCCCGGCCTCATATCCTGCCCTCAGCCACCCCGGCCTCATATCCTGCCCTCAGCCACCCCGGCCTCATATCCTGCCCTCAGCCACCCCGGCCTCATATCCTGCCCTCAGCCACCCTGGCCTCATATCCTGCCCTCCGCCACCCCGGCCTCATATCCTGCCCTCCGTCACCCCGGCCTCATATCCTGCCCTCCGCCACCCCGGCCTCATATCCTGCCCTCCGTCGCCCCGGCCTCATATCCTGCCCTCAGCCACCCCGGCCTCATATCCTGCCCTCTGCCACCCCGGCCTCATATCCTGCCCTCCGTCGCCCCGGCCTCATATCCTGCCCTCAGCCACCCCGGCCTCATATCCTGCCCTCTGCCACCCCGGCCTCATATCCTGCCCTCTGTCACCCCGGCCTCATATCCTGCCCTCTGTCACCCCGGCCTCATATCCTGCCCTCAGCCACCCCGGCCTCATATCCTGCCCTCCGTCGCCCCGGCCTCATATCCTGCCCTCAGCCACCCCGGCCTCATATCCTGCCCTCAGCCACCCCGGCCTCATATCCTGCCCTCAGCCACCCCGGCCTCATATCCTGCCCTCCGTCACCCCGGCCTCATATCCTGCCCTCAGCCACCCCGGCCTCATATCCTGCCCTCCGTCACCCCGGCCTCATATCCTGCCCTCATCCACCCCGGCCTCATATCCTGCCCTCCGTCACCCCGGCCTCATATCCTGCCCTCAGCCACCCCGGCCTCATATCCTGCCCTCAGCCTCCCCGGCCTCATATCCTGCCCTCCGCCACCCCGGCCTCATATCCTGCCCTCAGCCACCCCGGCCTCATATCCTGCCCTCAGCCACCCCGGCCTCATATCCTGCCCTCAGCCACCCCGGCCTTATATCCTGCCCTCAGCCACCCTGGCCTCATATCCTGCCCTCAGCCACCCCGGCCTCATATCCTGCCCTCCGTCACCCCGGCCTCATATCCTGCCCTCAGCCACCCCGGCCTCATATCCTGCCCTCCGTCACCCCGGCCTCATATCCTGCCCTCCGTCACCCCGGCCTCATATCCTGCCCTCATCCACCCCGGCCTCATATCCTGCCCTCCGCCACCCCGGCCTCATATCCTGCCCTCCGTCACCCCGGCCTCATATCCTGCCCTCAGCCACCCCGGCCTCATATCCTGCCCTCCATCACCCCCCCCCCGGCTTCATATGCTGCCCTCTGCCCCCTTGGTCTCATATGCTGCCCTCTTCCCCCCTGGCCTCCTATCCAGCCCCCCCTGGCCTTTTATTCAGCCCCCCCTGGTCTATAAAGCCCCCACGGCCTCCTATCCACCCCCCTAGCCTCCTATCCAGCCCTCTGTCACCCCTGCCTCACGCCCTCACGTCCTGCCCTCCATCACCCCGCCCTCACGTCCTGCCCTCCGCCACCATGCCCTTTTGTCTTACCCTCTGCCTCATGTGCTGCCCTCTGCCCCCCTGGCCTCATGCTGCCCTCTGCCTCCCCCCCCCCAGCCTCCTATCCTACCCAGCCCTACGTCACCTGGCCTCCTATCCAGCCCTGCATCACCCCGGCCTCCTACCCATCACTCCATCACCCCGGCATCCTATCCAGCCTTCCATCACCCCAGCCTCGTACCCAGCCCACCGTCACCGTGGTCTCCTATCCAACTCTCCGTCACTCCGGCCTCCTATCCAGCCCTCCGTCACCCCGCCCTCCTATCCAGCCCTCCGTCAACCCGGCCTCCTATCCAGCCCTCCGTCACCCCGGCCTCCTATCCAGCCCTCCGTCACCCCGGCCTCCTATCCAGCACTCCGTCACCCCGGCCTCCTACACAGCCCTCAGTCCCCCCGGCCTCCTATCCAGCTCTCCATCACCCCGGCCTTCTATCCAGCCCTCCGTCACCCCAGCCTCCTATCCAGCCCTCCGTCACCCCGGCCTCCTATCTAACCATCCGTCACCCCAGCCTCCTATCCAACCCGCCGTCACTCCGGCCTCCTATCCAGCCTGCCGTCACCCCGGCCTCATATACAGCCCTCTTCCCCCCTAGCCTCATATCCTGCCTTCATGTCCCACCCCTCCATCAACCCGCACTCACTCCCTCATTTCTGGCCCTCCGTCACCCCGCCCTCTCATACTGCCCTCCGTCAACCCGCCCTCACTCCCTGCCCTCCGTCACCCCACCCTCATGTCCTGCCCTTTGTCACCTGCCCTCCGTCAACCTGCCCTCACGTTCTGCCCTCAAGTCCTGCCCTCCGTCAACCGGCCCTCACGTCCTGCCCTCCGTCAACCCGCCCTCACGTCCTGCCCTCCGTCAACCCGCCCTCACGTTCTACCCTCCGTCAACCCGCCCTCACGTTCTACCCTCCGTCATCCCGCCCTCACGTCCTGTCCTCGTCACCCCGTCCTCATGTCCTGCCCTCCATCACCCCGCCCTCTCGTTTTACCCTCTGTCACCTCACGCTCACGTCCTGCCCACCATCACCTCGCCCTCACATCATGCCCTCCTTCACCCCGCCCTCACACCCTCATGTCCTGCCCTCCATCACCCCGCCCTCACATCCCCATGTCCTGCCCTTTGTCACCCTGCCCTCACGTCCTGCCCTCCGTCACCCTGCCCTCGCACTCATGTCCCGCCCTCGGTCACCCAGCACTCGCACCCTCACGTCCTGCGCTCATGTCGTGCCCTCTTCACCCCGCCCTCACACCCTCATGTCCTGCACTCCGTCACCCTGCCCTCACGTCCTGCCCTCTGTCACCTCGCCCTCACGTCCTCCATTCTGTCAACTCGCCCTCACGTTCTGCCCTCCGTTACCCTGCCCTCATGTCTTGCCCTCCGTGACCCCGCCCTCACTTCCTGCCCTCCGTCACCCTGCCCTCACGTCCTGCCCTCCGTCACATCACCCTCACGTCCTGCCTGCCGTCACACCCTCACATCCCGCCCTCCGTCACCCCGCCCTCAAACCTTCACGTCTTTCCCCCCCAATACCCCGTTCTCACACCTTCATGTCCTGTCCTCCGTCTCCCCACTCTCAAACCCTTACGCCCTGGCCTCAGTCACCCCGCCCTCCGTCACCTCGCCCTCACGTCCTGTCGTCCCTCACCCTGCACTCATGTCCTGCCATCGTCACCCCACCCTCGCCCCACATGTCCTGTCCTCTGCCTCACTGCCCTCATTTCATGCCCTCCATCACCCTTACATCCTGCCCTCAGTCACCCAGCCCTCACATCCCACCCTCCGTCACCCCGCCCTCACGTCCTGCCCTCTGTCACCCCGCCCTCTGTCCTCATGTCCTGCCCTCCGTCAACCCGCCCACACTTCCTGCCCTCCCTCACTCTGCCCTCATGTCCTGCCCTCACGTCCTGCCGCCGTTACCCCGTCCTCACACCCTTACATCCTGCCCTGTCACCCCGCCCTCACGTCTTGCCCTCCGTCACCCCGCCCTAACATCTTGCCCTCCATCAACCCGCCCTCACGTCTTGCCGTCCGTCACCCCGCCCTTACGACCCACTCTCCCACTCACGTCTTGCCCTCTGTCACCCCGCCCTCAAATCCCACCCTCACGTCTTGCCCTCGGTCACCCCGCCCTCACATCTTGCACTCTGTCCCTCCGCCCTCACGTCCCGCCCTCACACCCTCATGTCCTACCCACCGTCCCCCCACCCTCATCTCCCGCCCTCCATCACCCCGCCCTCACGTCTTGCCCTTCCTCACCCCGCCCTCACGTCCCGCCCTCACACACTCATGTCTTGCCCTCCGTCACCCCGCCCTCACGTCCCGCCCTCATGTCCTACCCACCCTCATTTCCCACCCTCTGACCCCGTCCTCATGTCCCGCTCTCCATCCCCCCGCCCTCCTTCACCCTGCCCTCACGTCCCACCCTCACGTCTTGCCCTCAGTCACCCGGCCCTCACGTCTTGCCCTCCGTCACCCCGCCCTCACACCCTCATGTCCTGCCCTCCGTCCCCCCGCCCTCATGTCTTGCCCTCCGTCACCCCGCCCACACATCTTTACCTCCGTCACCCCAACCTCACACCCTCACGTCCCACCCTCACGTCCCGCCCTCACACCCTCATGTCCTGCCCTCCGTCTTCGTCACGATAATTCATTAAAATATTAGCCTGCAAAGGGCATGTACTCTTCTCTAAAGATTATATATATAATGCAGAATAAATGAGTTCTTCAGTATTAGGTGTTACCTTTTTTATTGGACTAACAATTTATGTCATAGGACAAGCTTTCGAGAGTTATCCTCTCTTCTTCAGGTCAAGCAATACTGATATACAAAGGATTCAATGGCTAAAACAATGTACACTGTATATATTTATTTATATATTTATTTTTTTAATACTTTTTTGTTATTTGGGTCATCATTCTATTTTTAACACACATTTTTTTTTTCTATAATATACTGTAGCTGGAATTGTGATGTCATTATAACCTGAGCTATTTGGTCATACATTAATTCTGTGCTACTGCTATTGTTTTGTAATTCATCTTGTATATCACACTTTCTCTAACACTGGATTATTATCTGATTGTGAAGTTTATTGTATAGTTGGTGCTAAAAAGTTGAACTATCTTTTGATTGGTTCAGTGATGTTGTTTGCTCTCTGTGTGCTCTTCTCCTGCAGATAACGTGCCCGTGATTCAAATTAAGCAAGAATCATCCCCCATAGATCTCCAGTCACCATGGACAATAGAAGATAATAACCATCAAAATTCCAATAGGGAAGAAACCATGAACATCCTGTGCAAGAAACAGGACAACCCTGCAAGGAAATCCCCTACAAAATCCACTCCCTGCAGAAATCCTACACACATCAAAGAGAATCAGAGAGAAAGATTAGGGCCACCCTCTGTATCTGACAGAAGCATTAAAACTGAACATGTGCACAAGTCCAAGAAGCAAAACTACAGTGAGCAAAATAAAATGTACCTCGGCAAGCCAGAGAATAGATTTCAGCTCAGAAAACACCCTGGGAAAAAACCCTTTGAATGCGTGAGATGTGAGAAGAGCTTTAACTGCAGGTCTCACCTGGTTATGCACCAGAGAGTGCACACTAGGGAGAGGCCCTACATGTGCCTGGAGTGCGGAAAAACCTTCACCCAAAGCTCAAATCTTTTCAGACACCAGAGAGGGCATAGAGGCGAAAGGCCGTATGTGTGCACTGAATGCGGGAAAACGTTCACTCAGAGCTCGTACCTCCTCATACATCAGAGGACACACACAGGGGAGAGGCCCTACACCTGCAGCCATTGTGGCAAATGCTTCAGAGTGAACTCTACCCTTGTGAGACATCAGAGGGTCCACATGGGAGAGAAGCCATATACCTGCATCAAATGTGGGAAGAGTTTTACTCAGAGCTCCTATCTTGTGATACACCAGAGAACTCACACAGAGGAGAGGCCTTACACCTGCACTCAGTGTGGGAAATCCTTCAAAGTAAACTCGTCTCTTCTGAGACACCAGAGATTGCACCTGGGAGAGAAGACCTACACCTGCACGGAGTGTGGGAAAGATTTCTCTGAGCTGTCTGGGCTTGTTACACATCAAAGAGATCATAGCAGCCCACAGAAGGCAGCAGAGGGACTCGAACTGGTGGAGGCCTCTGAAGTAGGAATAGCGTTTGCATGGGATCAGTGACCATGTGCAGATTACAATATAACACATATTTATTCTCATCTGCAGGGGATAAATACATTGTCTGCAGGATGAGGACAACTATGAAAATGATATATGGACAGAATATGATTTTATTATCACGTGGAGCCCAATATTATTCTTATATGGTCTTTAGCAAACATAGAACAGGAAAGGATCGCAGAATAACTGCCCTGAAGAGCTAGCAATATTGTTACTGGCGATATACAGGTGCGCCGACGAAGAGCTAGCAATATTGTTACTGGCGATATACAGGTGTGCCGACGAGTATTCTAAAAGTTGCCTTGGAAAATCTGGGACTATCACCAACAAGACCCAGGTACATGCTGGGTACTGTACATGCTGGGTACTGTACATGCTGGGTACATGCTGGGTACTGTACATGCCGGGTACATGCTGCAACATTTCAGTGACATTTCTGCAGAGACTAATGGCCCATCGGATTAACACAGCAGGGGTCCCTGGCAGTCCCATTCAGTTAAATGGGACTGCCAGGGACCCCCGCTGTTAATCCGATGGGCCATCAGTCTGTCTGCAGAAATGTAACTGAAATGTTGCAGCATGTACCCGGCATGTACAGTACCCAGCATGTACAGTACCCGGCATGTACCCAGCATGTACCCGGCATGTACCTGGGTCTTGTTGGTGATTGCCCCAGATTTGTTTTAGAATACTGGTTGGCACTACAGTATTCCTTTCCCTTATCTTTGCTTGAACCTTTTTACTTAAGGGCCTGATTGTTGTACATTTAATTAGCCCCAGATACAGTCTTACATGGGCAGCCCCTTCCACTAAGGAAACAAACAAACCACTTGTATCCGTGTGACTAATGAGACAGTTACTTTTAAACAGATAAAACTTTAGATTTTAGGGTTACGAGAGAGATTAAAGGAAAATGTACCTTTCTTTGTAAGATGCTATTCACCTACACCGTATGTAACATATTAAAGATGCCATTGGCATAACTTTTCACTTTGGTCCTAAATGAACTGTCCCTATAAGTATAAACTACAAATCATTACTATGCAACCTGTTTACGGGCTTTATTAACAAGGTTTCTTCTGTCATTGTATTGTATGGTTTCTGCAAGGTGAACATCCCGACTACTTCTGTTCGGTCAATTCAACTCAAGCATCTTAATCTGCAGGACACATGGACAAATTACATTCTTCTAGAATTAGCAATATCTTAATTGTATTCTTATTTTTAACTTGTAGAGTCAGAAAATACTGCAGCCCATATTTACTAAGCGGCACTAGGCAATAAGACAGCTTTAAGTGAATGGCCATAATACAGTATGTCTAATGTCAGTATGTCCTGCTCCGCTCTCTAAAGCATCTTGTGGGTTTAAACTGCAGAATAGAGGATTCATGGCATTATAATGTCAACTACTATAAACGGACCTGGAAATCATTATTTTAGCCGACTTTAAATTAGGCAGCAATGGGGAAAGCCGGCAAGATGTTGTATAGGGAGAGTTATTAGCAGAGAGGGGGGAGAGGGTAGTGTCACAGGAGGCCAGCAAGATGTTGTATAGGGAGAGTTATTAGCAGAGAGAGGGGGGAGAGGGTAGTGTCACAGGAGGCCAGCAAGATGTTGTATAGGGAGAGTTACTGTATTAGCAGGGAGATGGGGGAGAGGGTAGTGTCACAGGAGGCCAGCAAGATGTTGTATAGGGAGAGTTATTAGCAGAGAGGGGGGAGAGGGTAGTGTCACAGGAGGCCAGCAAGATGTTGTATAGGGAGAGTTATTAGCAGGGAGAGGGCAGTGTCACAGGAGGCCAGCAAGATGTTGTATAGGGAGAGTTATTAGCAGAGAGGGGGGAGAGGGTAGTGTCGCAGGAGGCCAGCAAGATGTTGTATAGGGAGAGTTATGAGGGGGGAGAGGGTAGTGTCACAGGAGACCAGCAAGATGTTGTATAGGGAGAGTTATTAGCAGAGAGGGGGGAGAGGGTAGTGTCACAGGAGGCCAGCAAGATGTTGTATAGGGAGAGTTATTAGCAGGGAGAGGCGGGAGAGGGTAGTGTCACAGGAGGCCAGCAAGATGTTGTATAGGGAGAGTTATTAGCAGAGAGGGGGGAGAGGGTAGTGTCACAGGAGGCCAGCAAGATGTTGTATAGGGAGAGTTATTAGCAGGGAGAGGCGGGAGAGGGTAGTGTCACAGGAGACCAGCAAGATGTTGTATAGGGAGAGTTATGAGGGGGGAGAGGGTAGTGTCACAGGAGACCAGCAAGATGTTGTATAGGGAGAGTTATTAGCAGAGAGGGGGGAGAGGGTAGTGTCACAGGAGGCCAGCAAGACGTTGTATAGGGAGAGTTATTAGCGGGGAGAGGGTAGTGTCACAGGAGGCCAGCAAGATGTTGTATAGGGAGAGTTATTAGCAGAGAGAGGGGGGAGAGGATAGTGTCGCAGGAGGCCAGCAAGATGTTGTATAGGGAGAGTTATTAGCAGAGAGGGGGAAGAGGGTAGTGTCACAGGAGGCCAGCAAGATGTTGTATAGGGAGAGTTATTAGCAGAGAGAGGGGGGAGAGGGTAGTGTCACAGGAGGCCAGCAAGATGTTGTATAGGGAGAGTTACTGTATTAGCAGGGAGATGGGGGAGAGGGTAGTGTCACAGGAGGCCAGCAAGATGTTGTATAGGGAGAGTTATTAGCAGAGAGAGGGGGGAGAGGGTAGTGTCACAGGAGTCCAGCAAGATGTTGTATAGGGAGAGTTATTAGCAGGGAGAGGGGGGAGAGGGTAGTGTCACAGGAGGCCAGCAAGATGTTGTATAGGGAGAGTTATTAGCAGAGAGGGGGGAGAGGGTAGTGTCACAGGAGGCCAGCAAGATGTTGTATAGGGAGAGTTATTAGCAGGGAGAGGGTAGTGTTGATTTGGATCAGAACAATCGTCTGCAGAGTATCTATCCCCGTCCAGATTATTTTCCCTATATATATATATATAGTGCATGCACAGAGAAAAAAATCACGCTGACACACAGGAGTTCAGAATGATAATGTCTGACTTTATTCCTACAGACCATGTTCATATATAGAGGCTGCAGGGGGGGATTGTATGCAAAAGGAGCTCTCTCAGGTCTAAAGGTTGTGTGTAAATACACATGTCAGTATCTCATTGGTTCTTGTTGGGTCTTTTCCTTGTATGGTCTTGTTGTTGCAGTTTATGGTCCTGTTATTGCAGGTTTTTTGGACACATCAGCATTTGAGGGGAATTCCTCTGTGCCATCTTCCTTACTTGAAGGGAGGGGTAGCTGCGGTAGCCATTTTGAGTAAGGAATCATAGCAAAGTATTACAGATGAAGAAATAGGCATTTTATCCAATCCATCACAGTCCCCCCTAGAAATGTCTATTTCTGAGTCTGTCCCTAGATGTATACTAACTCATCTGTCCAGATGTGCCTGGGAACTCTTTTGTGCTTTATGTTAGACGAGTCATGGCTTGTCCATGACCCCCCTTGCCACAGACTTTGCACATAAGGAAGTCAGATGCTGTCCCTATGGATTTATCCTATTGTACTTAACTGGGAGGGACTGTCACGGAGTAAATGGACCATCTTCCGAGAGTGGAGTATTATTATCTGACTGCAGGAAAAAGGTAGGAGTGCTATTGTCAACAGCTTTGGTCATGAACTTTTTAAAACATGGGAGAACACAGCAGACAATAATCCCAAACAAAACAAAAATAATAACTATTGCGATGCCTATTTGGGCAAGAATCTTTTGCCATCCCGTTAGCCAACCAAAATATTGGTCCCATGGATCAATAATCCCGGAATTCCTCTTGAGTTCAATTGACAGTTCTTCTAATTTCTTAATGGCTAATGTGACTTTACCATTGGGGCCGGTGTTATCGGGAATGTACACTGGCGACACACTTTATTCGAGCTCGGCTAGTCCCACGAATTCGGGTATACCCGGGTGTATTGAGGTTTATGACTGTTTTCTGCCCGAGTGCATTGGGTTATTTTCCAGGCAGGGATTGAAGCATTTTATTCCCGCTGGCTGCAATACTGCACAGTATATATATATATATATATACTGCATTACAATTCATGAATTTATGCCATCTGGTAGACACGCGAAGCATTGCAGCCTATTAAATCCTAATCATTATCATTTAACAGATCAGCCGCCCGTCAGCCAGGCATGAACCCAGGCTGGGAAGGCAAACACAACGGGGCTTGTCAGAGGTGAGGAGCGGCGCATTCCAGGTATCTGCCAGGTACATACTGGGTATTTGCTCGAATAAAGTGTGTCGGTGCAGTAGGTACAACAGGTTCCCGTATTTTCAATCATCTTGCAAACACCTCCCTTCTCGGCTAGAATCATATCTAAAGCCATTCTATTCTGGAAGGTCATATAAGAGGTTGGAGCCAATTGGTCCGCAATACCTTGTAATGCATCTCTGGTGTAATTGACAAACCGTTGGTGGTTGTAATACACATAATTAATCCACTCAACGTTTTTATTAATGGTAACTATGGGAATCAGAGATTCAAATCCCGCTTTAACCTGGTCCCTGGCTTTAATCTGGTCAGGCACCCCCCTTGGGACCCCTATAGCATCGATATAAACATGAGGGTCAAAACTACCGGGGAGGGTGGAGCGTTTGGTGAGGTGGTGTGTTGTAGGGACGTTATTACCTGGGGAATGGTCTGCGAGAATATGTAAGGGCATCAGGACTTTTGCTAGGGCGCACTCTCCAGTCCAGCTTCCCTCTAATCTAGTCCGAATTTTTAGATCCCCACATATCCAATAGATATCGCCTAATGATTGGACCTGGTTCTGAACCAGTGTTCCGGAGAGATTACTATATTTAGAATAATATCCAAAGGTGATATTACCCAAAAATCTACCTTTATGGTCGTGGTTAGCATAACAGGTGTAGTTCCCCTGGTATATTGTAATCCCTTCCTCAGGCCGGGGTGCCTCTGTGATTATAGGGCATTCCTTTTTCCAAACTTCACAGGAGGTGTGGTTAGTGGAGGTGTTGGTGAATAAACTGAGGAAACAGTCTTCACTGTCCTCTGGGATATTGAGGGGCACTGTGCCCAAATGGAGTCTAGCACTACCACAGACATAACAATTGGATCTATTATGACTGTTTGCACTATATCGCATCCATTCAAGCCACAAATTGGTGTCAGAGAATCCTGTTCCCGTGGCCATAGTATTCTCAAATATGGGGTTACCTACTGCCACCATGTTTTCCAATGTATGCAAATGTGGTTTAAGGGGTTTTTTCTCTGGCTCGGGGGTTTTTCGGGTTGACATCTGCCAATCTTTGGAATGATACATATCCTGTAGTTTGAACTTCCCGTAGGCCCCCCTTGTATCTCCTTTTATCCAAGACCCTAGAACATATACACCAGCATCCCCGGGGCTAGGGTTTTCTATAGTTAGTGTGAGTTTCATTATTTTACCCGTCTTACCACTGACTAGACATGTACCGGTTTTCCGCAAGGTCATCCGATTAATTAGAGACTTGCCATTCCTGTCCTTCCTTGCTAGGCCATTTTGTGGTCGGTATCCCCAATCTTTTCCCGTGTTCCATCCTACTGCTCCCCAGTAACCACATTCCTGTCCCCAGTAGGAATCCGTTACGCATATATAAGTAGACCTGAAACCGACATTGCTGTATCGATTACATTGCCAATGTGTTGAGGGGCAGCGGACTACATTACAATAATCAAAGGAGAAGGTAGCTACATGAGTATTGGATGAATTATACCAAAACGTGACTACCCCTTCATGTTGGGTGATAGCAATCTCTTGTGCCCCCCCTAGACCCAACAAGCAAAAGATATATAGCATCATTTTCCTTCTGAGGTGTCCTCGTTGGGAGCTGGAACCTTCTTGCAATGAGAGGCGTGTATCCAGGTGTTCTTGCCAGCTAGTTTGACTGATGTCGCTGTGGTCAACAGAACTTGGAAAGGACCATCATATCTGGGCTCTAGGGAGTGTTTCCTTACAAATTTCTTCACTAGCACCTGTGGCGAAAATGGGGGTAATCAGCGCATTAATAAAGGCAGTGGGCTCAGCTGGTTACCCCTATTTCGCGTTGGGGATGAAGGGGTTAATTCTATATGCATGGCTGTCCCCATTTTGCAGGCTAATCTCTACCTGCAAGGAAGTGCCTTTCTGTTGCTGTTTTAAAATGTACAGGCAGGATGCTATTTTTTTGTCTGCCTGCCTTTGTAAGGCAGTAAGGACCAAATGTTATGCATACAGGAGCCCCCTGTTGGGATGAAAGATCCCAGATTCGTAAAGTGTCACTTAATCAGGATGTTTCTGAGTAGCAGATCCTGTTACTCCTCCTGGATATTTCACATCTCATGACCAAACTCCAGACATTGCGTCCCCAGAAATGAGTGGCCCCTTTTTACTTAGCAGTGCTACCAAGCTGCTTACTGAGCATTCTCAGAGATACCTGAGCTGGCTGTAGGACTTGCCCATGTGACCTGGCAGGTTCTGATAGGAGGAAGATAATTCCTTGCCAATGGGATGAGGCTAATGTATCCCTTCACAGGCCCTTGTCCTTAAAAAGGCCTGTACCCCTCATTCCTGGGTTATTCCTGTGTTGTTGCTGTTGCTGTTACCTGATTTCTTCAAGCGGATAAGACCTAAGTACAGCGGCTACGATTCCAGAACGCAAGGGGTTAAAAACATCGCAACAAGGAAACTTGCCCTGCTTCAGGATTTCGTTAGCCCTGGGTATCCAGCAAATCCCAGAGAACCAGAAAGGACTTTGCACATTCACAGAAGGATTGGACTGGCTATTTATTTGGCAATTTGCAAATGGACTACATTTTAAAGGACAATCTGCTGGTGCTTTGCACCTTTCTGGACATTATCCTCTGTTTCTCTACCCGTGAGTGTAATTATTAAGTTTATTCTGCAGTTGTCGTGTGTTTGCCTATCAAGGGAATAAATCTCAGTTTATTTTGCTCAACCTGTTCTGCTCAATCAGGACCCACGAAATATAAATGTGTTATTAAGCGCGTCTCCCGTGACAGCACCCAGTCTCCGGGCACGAGTCTATGAGTCCCGGTATCTAGATCTGGATCTGGAATAGAAGAAAACACTCGACCATGTATATTAGTTAGTTCTTGCGCTAGGGCAGTTACATATTTGGTCAAAACATCAGACTGCATTTGTAACTGCTGTGGGTAGTAACAACCAAGTTTGGGGGCAGTTCCAAACAGTATCTCAAATGGGGATAGAGCATATTCCCCTCGTGGGGTGTATCGAACACTGAACAAAGCAATGGGTAGACTATCTGGCCAGGGCATATTTGTTTCCTGGGCCATTTTCAACATTCTAGTTTTTAATGTGCCATTCATTCTTTCTACCTTTCCGCTACTCTGGGGATGGTATGGGGTGTGGAAAGCAAGGGTGGTCCCTAGCGCGGACCAAATTTCTTTAGCTAACGTAGCAGTGAAAGCGGGCCCGTGGTCGCTTTCTATTACTTCAGGTACCCCATATCTACAAACCACCTCTGTCAGGAGTTTTTTTGCTGTTGTTTTCGCAGTGAGATTGGTGACAGGATAGGCTTCTGGCCATCCTGAAAACATATCTACAATTACTAACGCATATTCAAAACGGCCCGACTTTGGCATCTGAATATGGTCAATCTGGATACGCTGGAAAGGGTATAAGGGCCTTGCAAGATGTTTCTGCGGTGGTTTTTCCACACGTCCTGGGTTACACTTTGCACAAATTGTACATGATTTGCAGAAATTACTAGTCATTGGGGTAATTCCAGGCGCCACATAGTATTTGTCGATCAGTGCATTCATAAGAGTCTTCGAGAGATGTGCTGCTCCATGTGCCCATTGTACCACAGCAGGATACAGTGCCCGTGGCAGACAAAGTTTCTTTTTGTACTCATAAATTCCTTCTTGGGGTGATGCACCTCTTTTCTTCCAGCTTTTCTTTTCTTCCTTTGTTGCAGATTCTTGCAACTTCTTCAGATATTCTCGATTTACTGGGAGGTTCTGCATTAACGGAACCATCCTTGTCGTGTCCACTCGATCTTCCACTTCTCGTATCCCGCTGGCAGCTTGTTTTGCCGCAGCATCCGCCAGATGGTTTCCTCTGGCTTCTTCTGTGTTCAGTTTCCCATGTGCTTTTACCTTTAGGATGGCCACATGGCTTGGAAGGAGTAGGGCGTCCATCAGAGCTTGTATGGCTGAGCTGTGTTTCACTGGTGTTCCTGCTGCTGTCAGAAATCCCCTGGTTTGCCAAATGACGCCAAAATCGTGTGCTACACCAAAGGCATATCTAGAGTCAGTGTAGATATTCGCCGTTTGTCCTTCTGCCAGTTTACACGCTGCAGTGAGAGCTTGTAGTTCGGCTTCTTGTGCAGATGCTGTTGACGGTAGTGTGCTTGCCAATAGGACCACAGAGTCTGTGGTGACAGCATAACCTGTATGGTAGGTGCCTTGTTGGTCAGCATATCGAGAACCATCCACAAACAGGCTTAGATCTGGGTTCTGTATCGGTGTTTCACTCACCGTGGGCAGATGAGCTGTTTCTAGCTTCATGTGTTCGAAGCAATCATGGGGTAGGTCGACTCCAGCTGTGCTTTGTTCTTGTTCGTGTCCCTGCACATCTCCCCCCTCGGGAAGTGAAAGAAGGGTGGAGGGGTTAAGCACTTGGCACCGGAGAAGGGTGACATTGTCTGGAATGAGAAGCGAGCATTGCAACCTGAGGTGTCTGGCAGCGGACAGATGTTTTGGCTGTGTCTGATTAAGAATAGCAGCAATGTCATGTGGTGCCAGGAGAATGAGGTCATGCCCTAGAACGATATCCGAAGTTTTATCCAGCAGTGCTTGAGCAGCAAAGACAGCACGAAGACAGGATGGTCCACCACGAGCCACAGCGTCGAGACGGCTGGAGTAATAACCAATAGGTCGACATCGGCCAGCGTGTGGCTGTGTTAACACTCCAGTTGCATGTCCATTTCGTTCTGATACGAAAAGCTTAAAGGGTAAATCATAGTCTGGGAGGCCCAAGGCAGGGGCCGAGGATATTACCTGTTTGAGAACAGTGAAATTCTTGGAAGCCTCTGGGGTCATCTGAAAGGGATTTGTTGTTAAGACATCGTACAATGGTTGCATCAACAGCGAGGCTTCTGGAACCCAGGAGCGACAGTACGAAATAAGTCCAAGGAACGCGTGTAGCGGTTTCTGGCCTTGTGGCAAAGGTATGTCCAGTATGGCTGTGACTCGATCGCGAGTGAGATGTCTTGTTCCGTGTGAGAGACAATGACCGAGGAATACTACAGAGGTGGAGCACCACTGGAGTTTGGGGAGTGTCGCCTTGCATCCCTGATCCGCCAGATAACATAGTAGACTTTCTGAGGCTTGTTCGGCAGACTTGTGATCATCTGCACATAGGAGTAAATCATCAACATATTGTAACAGGGTTACAGAAACATTCTCTTTCTGCCATGTGTCTAAAACGGTGGCCATTGCCTTGGCAAACTGGCTGGGAGAGTTCTGTGCCCCTTGTGGCATTACGGTCCATGTATACTGTTGGCCCTCATGAGTGAATGCAAAAAGATACATACATGAAGGGTGCAATGGAACACTGAAAAATGCATTCGCCAAATCCACCGCTGTAAAGTATTGCGCTGTGGGCGGAACCCCTGCAAGGAGTGTGTGTGGGTTGGGGACAATGGGAGTGTCTAAAACAGTTGCATCATTTACTGCTCGAAGATCTTGAACCATTCTATACTTATGAGGTTCACCCTTCGCAGTGCGTTTTTTTACAGGGAAAAGAGGGGTATTGCAGGGTGAGGTGCAAGGTATTAATGCGCCATTTGCAAGGAGAGCCTTAACATGTTTCGTGATAGCTTCAGTTTGTGCTATCTTTAGTGGGTATTGCGGTTTACGGGGAAGCGGGCCCCTTGTTTGAGCAGTACAACAATGGGCGGTACCGTCAGGTGCCCGATATCCTCAGGGCCGGTGGACCATAATTTGGACGGGATCCTATCCATAACAGCGGGCGGTATACTGGCAGCTGAGGGTTTGTCCGCTAATGCCAAAAGTATTGGAAGGGAATAAAGGGCAGAGAGATCTGGCTCCCAAAGCGGGGAGGTTACATCAATGGTGTCGTCCTCGGAGAATATTATGGAGACCTGTAACCTGGATAAAACATCAGCGCCAAGCAGATTAAGCGGGCAGGTAGAGGAAACTACAAATCGTGCAAATAGTTCAGGGTAGGGACCTATCTGCAGGGGTCGTGTTAATGGGCTAGAGCGCGGAGTGCCATCTACCCCCACACATGAAACATCAATATCAGACAAATAGGAAGGGTCAGGTATGTCTGCAGCTCTAATTACGCTCCTGGCTGCACCTGTGTCTACCAGGAAGGGGGTGAGGTGACCTTCTATGGGTATTATAACCTGGGCTAGGGGACCTTCTCCTTCCCGGACGGCTACAGCTAGAAGGGGGGTTGACACAGGCTTGCCGGATTCCTAGCGGGGCTGGTTCCCACCATGATTGGTGGGCTGAAGGGGCATTTGGCGGGGAGGTAATGGGTTATCATGGGGGTAGCGGTTGTCCCTGCTCTGATTCCACTGGGAGTAAGGGGAGTTACTGTTTCCGGGGTTATCTTGATCCCTACGGCGGGGGCGTCTAGGTGCCGTGCAGTTCCTTTTAAAATGGCCGGGCTTGCCGCAATTAAAACAAGTGGGAGGTGGTCGTGGCTCATACTGCACATGATTACAACCTTGGCCATAAGTGGGGGCAGAGACATTCTCCGCCAACATAATAGGGGTGGTTTTCTTCAGGGCCTGGCTTGATTCAAGACCCTTCGCTACCAACAAAAGGGTATCTAGAGGAAGTACCCGGAATTCTGGTCGTGCCAGAATTAAACCTTTCCGAATGGATGCCTCGAGTCCAGCTACAAATGCAGCAGATAACATCTGACTATGGGCTTTGTTGTAGGGGGTAAAACCTAAATCGGGAAAAACCTGGGATAATCTGGTATGGAATTTCTCCACTGATTCCCCTTTTTCCTGAGTCACATCCTGTATATTGATGGCTTGGTCAGCCAGCTTTTCCCTGGCCCAGTCACGTAATTGGTCACAAAAGTCCACCCCGGAGGCATATGTATCATCGCCTGTCATCATAGCGTCTGTCAGGCTTTTTTCCATTATGGGCCAGTATGCTTCCCCCGCCTTAATCTCGCATAAGCTAACCAAATCCCGTCGACCTGCTGAATACGTTTTTTGAATCTGGACCACTCTACGATAAAAGGGCATAGGTTGTTTCTCTGGGTCTGGTAGGGTGTTTACCAGGGAGGAAGCTTGGGGGGGGGTGAAGGTGACATACATTATTGGGGCGCCTTCTACCTGCTTGGGCATCTGCCCACATAACTTTGGGCCGCGGTCGGGTACTGGGGGGTGTCTGGGGTTAGTATTCCAGGTCATGTTTGCCTCCTGTGTAGCGGCCTGTGACTCACTATCTGAGTCAAAACTATAGGGCGCACTGTAGTGGACACTGCTGCTGGGTCTGTGTGCTATTGTTGTGTCAGGGTAGACTTGAATCCCTACCGCTGGGGCAGTGATTGTTTGGGGTGAAAGGACTGGCATCAGGGGCATTAGGGGCGCAGTCGGGGTGTAATAGGAACCGTCCGCCTGCAGCACAGGATATAGTTGTGCTACATGGGCAGTCAAGGTTGGTTTGTCATCCGTGGGCGGGGTAGTGGGTTGTATAGGTGGGGGTGCTGCTGGAGCTGGGAGCGAAGGTAACAAAGGAGTGAGTATAGGTGGGGGTGCTGCTGGAGCTGGGAGCGAAGGTAACAAAGGAGTGAGTATAGGTGGGTCAGTCACACGGGGGCATTGCGCACCACAATTAAAACAATCTTCCCTGCATTGGGGGTTTCGGGTGCCACACCTTAAACATGTCCAGGGGGGTGGGTCAGCACCAGCATAGGGTGGGGGTTGGTCATTTTCAGGGGGGTTACTTGTACAGTCACCGCAAGGGTGATAAAGAAATACAACCTTCCCTCCCTTTTCTATCTCCTGCTCGGTCCATTTCTCTCTGTGAACAGCCTTGGCAACATTAAACCAGGCTTCCGCTGTCTTCAGCAGGTTATTATCATTCAAAATTCCTCTCTTTTCTTTCAATATCTTTCGCCACTCTTCTGGCTGTAACCTGCCTTTTGCTGCAGTAATTCCACATACTTTAAACAGCCTACTTGCTTTCTTAACATGCTCTGCTCCCTCTCTCTCAGCCACTAGGTGGCAGGCTAAGATTCCTTTCTCTGTCTTACTTGCCTGTGTTCCCATGGTTACACACTTTATGGCACCAAACTTGAATTTCTCTCTCTCTTTTTTTTTTTTTTTAACGCTGCACTGTATTTACTTGCAAAAATGCCCTGCCTTTTTTTTAACACTTTCTTTCCCTTCCAAACAATATACACAGTCTATAATTGTATCCCAATTTCTGCATATAAACCTTTCATAAAAATAACCCTCAATACCAACTTCCTCAACTATTGGCAAATTCACTTGCTATTTCTTTCCTATTCACTTTCTTTTTTCTACTGCAAAGCGTACCTTAACGTGGAAAAAACAGGAGTTCGGGCAGTTTAACGTCTAGGGGTTATCGCCCAAGCACCTATGGGCTATCTCTTCTACTCTCAACAATCCCCACCCGTCCTCATGAATTCTCAACACTAATACACAAACACATTTTGGACATTACATACAACTTGATTACGAGAGAGAGGGAAAGGTTGTTCAGGGATCAATCGGCAGGATTCCGCGCTGCTACAAAACCGTAACGCGCCTCTTAACACTTCTTCCCTCCGCAACGCGCCAACCACGCAGTCACTACCGGGATCATGTGTTCCTCTCTGAACCGACTATCCCTTACTCCCCCTTTACCCCTCCTTCCACCAAGTTTGCAACGTACAATGACAAGACCCCTAGTCAGCCGGCAAAAATCCCACTCCACCTCGGGCTCCCACTTGCGGCACTGACTAACATATATAAAACATGTAAACGTATACCGGGTGACAGATAGTCTAGGTAACAGGTTTGAGTTTAAAACGGGCTCTGGGCAAGATATCTACCTGTCTTTAGGTGACCTTCGGAGAGCCGTATGAGACACAGAAATAGACCAACAGCGGAGACAGTGCGTATCGGTAGATAATAAATGTTATCTTACCGTACTCCAGAGGTGATCAGTCTCCTGCCGCGTCCGCACTTGGTCCACCCCGGTCCATCTGCGCACGGCTGTCTGTTGGTTCACAACCCAGAGCCCCACGTTAGAGCGCCAGCTGATTTGGATCAGAACAATCGTCTGCAGAGTATCTATCCCCGTCCAGATTATTTTCCCTATATATATATATATAGTGCATGCACAGAGAAAAAAATCACGCTGACACACAGGAGTTCAGAATGATAATGTCTGACTTTATTCCTACAGACCATGTTCATATATAGAGGCTGCAGGGGGGGATTGTATGCAAAAGGAGCTCTCTCAGGTCTAAAGGTTGTGTGTAAATACACATGTCAGTATCTCATTGGTTCTTGTTGGGTCTTTTCCTTGTATGGTCTTGTTGTTGCAGTTTATGGTCCTGTTATTGCAGGTTTTTTGGACACATCAGCATTTGAGGGGAATTCCTCTGTGCCATCTTCCTTACTTGAAGGGAGGGGTAGCTGCGGTAGCCATTTTGAGTAAGGAATCATAGCAAAGTATTACAGATGAAGAAATAGGCATTTTATCCAATCCATCACAGTGTCGCAGGAGACCAGCAAGATGTTGTATAGGGAGAGTTATTAGCAGAGAGGGGGGAGAGGGTAGTGTCACAGGAGGCCAGCAAGATGTTGTAAAGGGAGAGTTATTAGCAGAGAGGGGGGAGAGGGTAGTGTCACAGGAGGCCAGCAAGATGTTGTATAGGGAGAGTTATTAGCAGAGAGGGGGGAGAGGGCAGTGTCACAGGAGGCCAGCAAGATGTTGTATAGGGAGAGTTATTAGCAGAGAGAGGGGGAGAGGGTAGTGTCACAGGAGGCCAGCAAGATGTTGTATAGGGAGAGTTATTAGCAGAGAGAGGGGGAGAGGGTAGTGTCACAGGAGGCCAGCAAGATGTTGTATAGGGAGAGTTATTAGCAGAGAGGGGGGAGAGGGTAGTGTCACAGGAGGCCAGCAAGATGTTGTAAAGGGAGAGTTATTAGCAGAGAGGGGGGAGAGGGTAGTGTCACAGGAGGCCAGCAAGATGTTGTATAGGGAGAGTTATTAGCAGAGAGGGGGGAGAGGGTAGTGTCACAGGAGGCCAGCAAGATGTTGTATAGGGAGAGTTATTAGCAGGGAGAGGGGGGAGAGGGTAGTGTCACAGGAGGCCAGCAAGATGTTGTATAGGGAGAGTTATTAGCAGAGAGGGGGGAGAGGGTAGTGTCACAGGAGGCCAGCAAGATGTTGTATAGGGAGAGTTATTAGCAGAGAGAGGGGGGAGAGGGTAGTGTCACAGGAGGCCAGCAAGATGTTGTATAGGGAGAGTTATTAGCAGAGAGAGGGGGGAGAGGGCAGTGTCACAGGAGGCCAGCAAGATGTTGTATAGGGAGAGTTATTAGCAGAGAGAGGGGGAGAGGATAGTGTCACAGGAGGCCAGCAAGATGTTGTATAGGGAGAGTTATTAGCAGAGAGGGGGGAGAGGGTAGTGTCACAGGAGGCCAGCAAGATGTTGTATAGGGAGAGTTATTAGCGGAGAGGGGGGAGAGGATAGTGTCACAGGAGACCAGCAAGATGTTGTATAGGGAGAGTTATTAGCAGAGAGAGGGGGGAGAGGGCAGTGTCACAGGAGGCCAGCAAGATGTTGTATAGGGAGAGTTATTAGCAGAGAGAGGGGGGAGAGGGTAGTGTCACAGGAGGCCGCAAGATGTTGTATAGGGAGAGTTATTAGCAGAGAGAGGGGGGAGAGGGTAGTGTCACAGGAGGCCAGCAAGATGTTGTATAGGGAGAGTTATTAGCAGAGAGAGGGGGGAGAGGGCAGTGTCACAGGAGGCCAGCAAGATGTTGTATAGGGAGAGTTATTAGCAGGGAGAGGGGGGAGAGGGTAGTGTCACAGGAGGCCAGCAAGATGTTGTATAGGGAGAGTTATTAGCAGAGAGAGGGGGGAGAGGGTAGTGTCACAGGAGGCCAGCAAGATGTTGTATAGGGAGAGTTATTAGCAGGGAGAGGGGGGAGAGGGTAGTGTCACAGGAGGCCAGCAAGATGTTGTATAGGGAGAGTTATTAGCAGAGAGGGGGGAGAGGGTAGTGTCACAGGAGGCCAGCAAGATGTTGTATAGGGAGAGTTATTAGCAGAGAGAGGGGGGAGAGGGTAGTGTCGCAGGAGACCAGCAAGATGTTGTATAGGGAGAGTTATTAGCAGGGAGAGGGGGGAGAGGGCAGTGTCGCAGGAGACCAGCAAGATGTTGTATAGGGAGAGTTATTAGCAGAGAGGGGGGAGAGGGTAGTGTCACAGGAGGCCAGCAAGATGTTGTATAGGGAGAGTTATTAGCAGAGAGGGGGGAGAGGATAGTGTCACAGGAGACCAGCAAGATGTTGTATAGGGAGAGTTATTAGCAGAGAGAGGGGGGAGAGGATAGTGTCACAGGAGGCCAGCAAGATGTTGTATAGGGAGAGTTATTAGCAGAGAGAGGGGGGAGAGGATAGTGTCACAGGAGGCCAGCAATATGTTGTATAGGGAGAGTTATTAGCAGAGAGGGGGGAGAGGGTAGTGTCACAGGAGGCCAGCAAGATGTTGTATAGGGAGAGTTATTAGCAGAGAGGGGGGAGAGGGTAGTGTCACAGGAGGCCAGCAAGATGTTGTATAGGGAGAGTTATTAGCAGGGAGAGGGGGGAGAGGGTAGTGTCACAGGAGGCCAGCAATATGTTGTATAGGGAGAGTTATTAGCAGAGAGGGGGGAGAGGGTAGTGTCGCAGGAGGCCAGCAAGATGTTGTATAGGGAGAGTTATTAGCAGAGAGGGGGGAGAGGGTAGTGTCGCAGGAGACCAGCAAGATGTTGTATAGGGAGAGTTATTAGCAGAGAGGGGGGAGAGGATAGTGTCACAGGAGACCAGCAAGATGTTGTATAGGGAGAGTTATTAGCAGAGAGAGGGGGGAGAGGGTAGTGTCACAGGAGGCCAGCAAGATGTTGTATAGGGAGAGTTATTAGCAGAGAGGGGGGAGAGGGTAGTGTCACAGGAGGCCAGCAAGATGTTGTATAGGGAGAGTTATTAGCAGAGAGGGGGGAGAGGATAGTGTCACAGGAGGCCAGCAAGATGTTGTATAGGGAGAGTTATTAGCAGAGAGGGGGGAGAGGGTAGTGTCACAGGAGACCAGCAAGATGTTGTATAGGGAGAGTTATTAGCAGAGAGAGGGGGGAGAGGATAGTGTCACAGGAGGCCAGCAAGATGTTGTATAGGGAGAGTTATTAGCAGAGAGGGGGGAGAGGGCAGTGTCACAGGAGGCCAGCAAGATGTTGTATAGGGAGAGTTATTAGCAGAGAGAGGGGGGAGAGGATAGTGTCACAGGAGGCCAGCAAGATGTTGTATAGGGAGAGTTATTAGCAGAGAGGGGGGGGAGAGGATAGTGTCACAG
>NW_027453821.1:75000-130000 GCF_040206685.1 Ascaphus truei
GAGGGTGAGAGAGAGAGAGAGGGTGAGAAAGAGAGAGAGGGTGAGAGAGAGAGAGAGGGGTGAGAGAGAGGGTGAGAGAGACAGAGGGTGAGAGAGACAGAGGGTGAGAGAGACAGAGGGTGAGAGAGACAGAGAGAGAAAGAGGGTGAGAGGGTTAGAGACACAGAGAGAGAGAGACACGGGGAGAGAGAGACACGGGGAGAGAGAGACACGGGGAGAGAGGGAGACGGGGAGAGAGGGAGACGGGGGGAGAGGGAGACGGGGGGAGAGGGAGACGGGGGGAGAGGGAGACGGGGGGAGAGGGAGACGGGGGAGAGGGAGACGGGGGGAGAGGGAGACGAGGGAGAGGGAGACGGGGGAGAGGGAGACGGGGGAGAGGGAGACGGGGGGAGAGGGAGACGGGGGAGAGGGAGACGGGGGGAGAGGGAGACGGGGGGAGAGGGGGAGACGGGGGGAGAGGGGGAGACGGGGGAGAGGGGGAGACGGGGGGAGAGGGGGAGACGGGGGGAGACGGGAGACGGGGGGAGACGGGAGACGGGGGGAGACGGGGAGACAGGGGGAGACGGGGAGACAGGGGGAGACGGGGAGACAGGGGGAGACAGGGGGAGACGGGGAGACAGGGGGAGACGGGGAGACAGGGGGAGACGGGGAGACAGGGGGGAGAGCCACACACTGGTACACACACACTGGTACACACACACACACTGATACATACACACACTGGTACACACACTCACTGGTACACACACTCACTGGTACGCACACACACTGGTACACACACTGGTACACACACACTCACACTGGTACACATACACACACACTGGTACACACACACACACTGGTACACACACACACACTGGTACACACACACACACGGTTACACACACACATACTCTGGTACACACACACACATACTCTGGTACACACACACACACACACACTGGTACACACACACACACACACACACACACACACACACACACTGGTACACACACACACTGGTACACACACACACTGGTACACACACACACTGGTACACACACACACACACACACACATACACTGGTACACACACACACACACACACACACTGGTACACACACACACACTGGTACACACACACACTGGTACACACACACTGGTACACACACACACATACTGGTACACACACATAAACACACACTGGTATACACACACACACACACAAACACACACTGGTACACACACACACACTGGTACACACACACACACACTGGTACACACACTGGTACACACACTGGTACACAGACACACTGGTACACACACACACACACACACACACAGTGGAGTACAGACAGAGGCAGCCACGAGCAGGCAGCCCCGCCTCCCCCTGCACCCACCCCCGCGCCCATCTCCCGCACCAAGGTGGGGGGGGGGGGAGAGGAGCGCAGGGACGCAAAGTTACAAACTGCCGCCCCCCCTCCCCCGGCGGGCAGCCACGGGTTCCCGGGGCAGAATGGGGACACACCGCGCAGCCACCACTGCCAGCCCCCGCACCCATCTCCTGAACCAAGGGGACCGTAGGGGAAGAGAGCGCCAGGACAGGAGGCAAAGGCACTAAAAACCCACCTCATATCACCCCAGCGGGCAGGAGACACCGCGCAGAGGAGCCAGGAGCGGGCAGAGACACACCACGTGTGCTCTGCCGCAGGAAGCGGAAGCCCCGCCCCCAGGCACGCTTATCCTGACACCCCCAGGCACGCTGGCCCTGCCCCCCCCCACACGGCGCCCTTCCTTCCATCCATTCCCACATGCCGGGCCTTGGTGAAGGATGATGCCGGGGGGCGGGGCTTAATGCCGGGACGCAGGGGATTGGCCAACAAGGTAGGAAACTGCCGGGCGGGGGGGGGGGGTGCATTAAAAAAATAAATACTTACCAGCCGGGCTGCTGCAGTCTCCTCCTCCGCGCCGCCGCAGACTCGCGCACAGCAAACAGCGCACCGCAGCTAATTACTAGCGCACCGCCGGCAACGCGAAAAAAAAAAGGGAACACATGTAGGAAAAACCGGGACATTTCCGGTACACAGAGGAAACCGTGACAGCTCTCGAAAAACCGGGACTGTCCCGGCAAAAGGGGGACGGGTGGTCACCCTATGTATAGGGAGAGTTATTAGCAGAGAGGGGGGAGAGGGCAGTGTCACAGGAGGCCAGCAAGATGTTGTATAGGGAGAGTTATTAGCAGAGAGGGGGGAGAGGGTAGTGTCACAGGAGACCAGCAAGATGTTGTATAGGGAGAGTTATTAGCAGAGAGGGGGGAGAGGGCAGTGTCACAGGAGGCCAGCAAGATGTTGTATAGGGAGAGTTATTAGCAGAGAGGGGGGAGAGGGTAGTGTCACAGGAGGCCAGCAAGATGTTGTATAGGGAGAGTTATTAGCAGAGAGGGGGGAGAGGGCAGTGTCACAGGAGGCCAGCAAGATGTTGTATAGGGAGAGTTATTAGCAGAGAGGGGGGAGAGGGTAGTGTCACAGGATGCCAGCAATATGTTGTATAGGGAGAGTTATTAGCAGAGAGAGGGGGGAGAGGATAGTGTCACAGGAGGCCAGCAAGATGTTGTATAGGGAGAGTTATTAGCAGAGAGAGGGGGGAGAGGGCAGTGTCACAGGAGGCCAGCAAGATGTTGTATAGGGAGAGTTATTAGCAGAGAGGGGGAAGAGGGTAGTGTCACAGGAGGCCAGCAAGATGTTGTATAGGGAGAGTTATTAGCAGAGAGAGGGGGGAGAGGATAGTGTCACAGGAGGCCAGCAAGATGTTGTATAGGGAGAGTTATTAGCAGGGAGAGGGGGGAGAGGATAGTGTCACAGGAGGCCAGCAAGATGTTGTATAGGGAGAGTTATTAGCAGAGAGGGGGGAGAGGGCAGTGTCACAGGAGGCCAGCAAGATGTTGTATAGGGAGAGTTATTAGCAGGGAGAGGGGGGAGAGGATAGTGTCACAGGAGGCCAGCAAGATGTTGTATAGGGAGAGTTATTAGCAGAGAGAGGGGGGAGAGGATAGTGTCACAGGAGGCCAGCAAGATGTTGTATAGGGAGAGTTATTAGCAGAGAGGGGGGAGAGGGCAGTGTCACAGGAGGCCAGCAAGATGTTGTATAGGGAGAGTTATTAGCAGGGAGAGGGGGGAGAGGGTAGTGTCACAGGAGGCCAGCAAGATGTTGTATAGGGAGAGTTATTAGCAGAGAGAGGGGGGAGAGGGCAGTGTCACAGGAGGCCAGCAAGATGTTGTATAGGGAGAGTTATTAGCAGAGAGGGGGAAGAGGGTAGTGTCACAGGAGGCCAGCAATATGTTGTATAGGGAGAGTTATTAGCAGAGAGAGGGGGGAGAGGATAGTGTCACAGGAGGCCAGCAAGATGTTGTATAGGGAGAGTTATTAGCAGGGAGAGGGGGGAGAGGGTAGTGTCACAGGAGGCCAGCAAGATGTTGTATAGGGAGAGTTATTAGCAGAGAGGGGGGAGAGGGCAGTGTCACAGGAGGCCAGCAAGATGTTGTATAGGGAGAGTTATTAGCAGAGAGGGGGGAGAGGGTAGTGTCACAGGAGACCAGCAAGATGTTGTATAGGGAGAGTTATTAGCAGGGAGAGGGGGGAGAGGATAGTGTCACAGGAGACCAGCAAGATGTTGTATAGGGAGAGTTATTAGCAGAGAGAGGGGGGAGAGGACAGTGTCACAGGAGGCCAGCAAGATGTTGTATAGGGAGAGTTATTAGCAGGGAGAGGGGGGAGAGGGTAGTGTCACAGGAGGCCAGCAAGATGTTGTATAGGGAGAGTTATTAGCAGAGAGAGGGGGGAGAGGGCAGTGTCACAGGAGACCAGCAAGATGTTGTATAGGGAGAGTTATTAGCAGAGAGGGGGGAGAGGGTAGTGTCACAGGAGGCCAGCAAGATGTTGTATAGGGAGAGTTATTAGCAGAGAGAGGGGGGAGAGGGTAGTATCACAGGAGACCAGCAAGATGTTGTATAGGGAGAGTTATTAGCAGGGAGAGGGGGGAGAGGATAGTATCACAGGAGGCCAGCAAGATGTTGTATAGGGAGAGTTATTAGCAGGGAGGGGGGAGAGGGCAGTGTCACAGGAGGCCAGCAAGATGTTGTATAGGGAGAGTTATTAGCAGAGAGGGGGGAGAGGGTAGTGTCACAGGAGGCCAGCAAGATGTTGTATAGGGAGAGTTATTAGCAGAGAGGGGGGAGAGGGTAGTGTCACAGGAGGCCAGCAAGATGTTGTATAGGGAGAGTTATTAGCAGGGAGAGGCGGGAGAGGGTAGTGTCACAGGAGGCCAGCAAGATGTTGTATAGGGAGAGTTATTAGCAGGGAGAGGGGGGAGAGGGCAGTGTCACAGGAGGCCAGCAAGATGTTGTATAGGGAGAGTTATTAGCAGAGAGGGGGGAGAGGGTAGTGTCACAGGAGGCCAGCAAGATGTTGTATAGGGAGAGTTATTAGCAGAGAGGGGGGAGAGGATAGTGTCACAGGAGACCAGCAAGATGTTGTATAGGGAGAGTTATTAGCAGAGAGAGGGGGGAGAGGGCAGTGTCACAGGAGGCCAGCAAGATGTTGTATAGGGAGAGTTATTAGCAGAGAGGGGGGAGAGGGTAGTGTCACAGGAGGCCAGCAAGATGTTGTATAGGGAGAGTTATTAGCAGAGAGAGGGGGGAGAGGGTAGTGTCACAGGAGGCCAGCAAGATGTTGTATAGGGAGAGTTATTAGCAGAGAGGGGGGAGAGGGTAGTGTCACAGGAGGCCAGCAAGATGTTGTATAGGGAGAGTTATTAGCAGAGAGAGAGGGGGGAGAGGATAGTGTCGCAGGAGGCCAGCAAGATGTTGTATAGGGAGAGTTATTAGCAGGGAGAGGGGGGAGAGGGCAGTGTCACAGGAGGCCAGCAAGATGTTGTATAGGGAGAGTTATTAGCAGAGAGGGGGGAGAGGGTAGTGTCACAGGAGGCCAGCAAGATGTTGTATAGGGAGAGTTATTAGCAGGGAGAGGGGGGAGAGGGTAGTGTCACAGGAGGCCAGCAAGATGTTGTATAGGGAGAGTTATTAGCAGGGAGAGGGGGGAGAGGGTAGTGTCACAGGAGGCCAGCAAGATGTTGTATAGGGAGAGTTATTAGCAGAGAGAGGGGGGAGAGGGCAGTGTCACAGGAGACCAGCAAGATGTTGTATAGGGAGAGTTATTAGCAGAGAGAGGGGGGAGAGGGCAGTGTCACAGGAGACCAGCAAGAT
Source organism: Ascaphus truei (assembly GCF_040206685.1). Taxonomy (NCBI): domain Eukaryota; kingdom Metazoa; phylum Chordata; class Amphibia; order Anura; family Ascaphidae; genus Ascaphus; species Ascaphus truei. Next base: position 80,241 of record NW_027453821.1, read on the forward strand.
GTTGTATAGGGAGAGTTATTAGCAGAGAGAGGGGGGAGAGGGTAGTGTCACAGGAGACCAGCAAGATGTTGTATAGGGAGAGTTATTAGCAGAGAGGGGGGAGAGGATAGTGTCACAGGAGGCCAGCAAGATGTTGTATAGGGAGAGTTATTAGCAGAGAGGGGGGAGAGGATAGTGTCACAGGAGACCAGCAAGATGTTGTATAGGGAGAGTTATTAGCAGAGAGGGGGGAGAGGGTAGTGTCACAGGAGGCCAGCAAGATGTTGTATAGGGAGAGTTATTAGCAGAGAGAGGGGGGAGAGGGTAGTGTCACAGGAGGCCAGCAAGATGTTGTATAGGGAGAGTTATTAGCAGGGAGGGGGGAGAGGATAGTGTCACAGGAGGCCAGCAAGATGTTGTATAGGGAGAGTTATTAGCAGAGAGAGGGGGGAGAGGGCAGTGTCACAGGAGGCCAGCAAGATGTTGTATAGGGAGAGTTATTAGCAGAGAGAGGGGGGAGAGGGTAGTGTCGCAGGAGGCCAGCAAGATGTTGTATAGGGAGAGTTATTAGCAGAGAGGGGGGAGAGGGTAGTGTCACAGGAGACCAGCAAGATGTTGTATAGGGAGAGTTATTAGCAGAGAGGGGGGAGAGGGTAGTGTCACAGGAGGCCAGCAAGATGTTGTATAGGGAGAGTTATTAGCAGAGAGAGGGGGGAGAGGGCAGTGTCACAGGAGGCCAGCAAGATGTTGTATAGGGAGAGTTATTAGCAGAGAGAGGGGGGAGAGGGCAGTGTCACAGGAGGCCAGCAAGATGTTGTATAGGGAGAGTTATTAGCAGAGAGGGGGGAGAGGATAGTGTCACAGGAGGCCAGCAAGATGTTGTATAGGGAGAGTTATTAGCAGAGAGGGGGGAGAGGGTAGTGTCACAGGAGACCAGCACTTTTAACACCTTTTACCACCAGGGGTCACTATTACCAGACAGACACAATAATTGAATAAAACTGAGTTTATTCTGGCAAGCCAGCAAACACACAAAATACACAATATACACTCACCGTCTGGGGGGAAGTCTCTAGCCTCGCTAGGTGCAGGGCCAGCTTCAGTCGGCTTATCCTGTCCGCTTCCTGTCCCAGGCTTCTCGTGCTATTCTCAGTGCTATCCGGCACAAAGCACGTTTGAATCTCCTGCTCAGCTGTGCCTCCGATCAGCTCTACATGCTGTGTCCGCTGTTCGGGCGTTTCCGGCGCTCCTCCGCTGAGCGCGGTGCTTGTGTATGCGCACTTACACAAAGCACTTTCACAAAGCCCGCCACACTTCGTTTTCTGCCCCGCCCGCGCTCCTTACATAATGTATTCTCAACATGGAACAAGGAGCGGCGGCCAATCACAGCCCAGATAATAACGGGACAGCCATTCACAGATGAGGACTCGACGGGGGCTCGCCCGGCTGCACCAATGGGAGGTGGGGGCCGGCTTAGGTGCCCAGAACCGCCCCTGGATGACGGAGCAGCAGGGATGCGGCAGATTCGAACGCTGCCTCTGGAAATTGCGCTGCGGCACTCCCCCTGGAAAGCCCCAAATCGCCCGCTGGAAAGGCGCCTGCAGGTCTGCTGGGAACAAATGGGTGAATCCTCTGATTAACCCTCCAGGCGCTCAGATTCACCCGTTTGTATGGTATACATGAGTTACAGGCAGCTTGATTACATTGGAGACAGAGGACAAAGTGACTGTTTAATATACTGTATATCAATCTGAACAGATTAAGAGATTTACCACTGCTCTGATATTGAAGGCTGATAGTGGGTTTCATTACTTATTATATACTTACCCAGATTTTTATACAATATTTCTTATACAACATTTTTTCTAGTAAATAAAGTATTTTTTATTTTTTACAAATGGATGGAGAACAAGAGGCAGAAATGGATACATATACAACATATGTTCAGAAATGTGGCAGTGATACTGAAAGGGCAAAAAGGGCACACATACACTGGCGACACAGTTTATTACACTGCGGCCAGATCCGCAAGCCGGGAGATTTCCCGGCTTGCTAGTGGCCACCCCTCGGCGTGCCGCGCGTCATAGACGCGCGGTCACGCGTCTTCGGGAGCGTGCGCCCCCTGCACGCGCGTCCAGGGGCTCCCCGAGGGAGCCCTGGTGTCCCGCGATCGCGGGACAGCGGCAGGGGGTTCCGGGGGACCCGGCGGACCCGGCAGCGGTAGGGAGAGCGCCCCGATCGGAGGGCGCTCTTCCGCTGCTTCGGCGCGCGCCCGTCACTCTCGGGCGCGCGCCAGGCTACTGCTGCGGCACAGAACGGGCAAATGCTCGAATAAACTGTGCCGCAGCAGTATTTTTGATGAGATTAAAGAAAATAATACATGTGAGAATTCAACAGATCTTATAGATCACTTTGTTAAACTGGAGAGACTCCTGACACAAGATATCCGTATATTTTGGGATATTATAACCTTAGAGAATTATATCAAGGTAAAACGCATACCAAGGGGTCTGCGTATCAAGAAAATGCCGTCTTTCGGATTTCCCAGCAAGGACTTTCAATCACAATGGAGAATCATCCTAGATGAATGCTCCAGGAAATTGATGGAACTTATTGTAACAACTAAAGTTTCTGAAAAGAAAATGTTATCATGTGACATAGGTGTATTACAAAAAGAATTGTATAGATTTAAAGAAATGGAGAAATTCTCACATAATGATAAAATATTATTACAGAATATAGAGAAAATGGAGAAGGATGTTATCATTAAGAAACAGGAAAAATTTTCAAGAGATAAGTCTGACTATGAAAAAGGTCAGATTTATTTCTGGGAAAGACCTGTTCCTACAAGAGATTTCTCCAGGGGCAGGTATCCTTCACATTCAACCCCACGCAAATGGTCTTCAGAAGAAGAGATTAATACTCAAAAGTCTAATACTAGATCTATTCTGAAATCACCTAATGTAGAACGTAGACAGAGTTTTGAGACAGACTCTTCTGACAATGCAGATAGACCCTCGGTATCCTTTTTTACACAAGAGAGACACACCAATAAAGATCAAGAAGTGGGTTATTTTGACAGAACATACTTATCTAATACTAGAGAAGAACACACTAGAACAAATCCAAATAATACAGAGACTGGTCAGTCAAAAAACCAAAGAAGTGCAGGAGGGGTAAAAAGAGCAGAAAAGACACACGGAGCAGACAGCAAGAGGAAGAAGTACTCATAAATTCCACACTCAACAATGTTATTAACATCTCCGACACCGCTCTCACATCATCACAGGTGTTATTGCTTAACAAAGGCCCTAACTATGCCCACAGGAGAATTTTGATTTATTTTCTACCATTATAGATCTCCAAAAATATACCAGGAAATGGGCCTTAAAAAAGTTATTTGCAAAGAAAACTGTGAATACAATAGCCACAGATGGCAAACCTTGTGATGATAGTGATAACGGTACAATTCCTGTTTCAGTTAGAAGTGCTTCCTCCTTTGCAGATACTGCATGTACCTTTGATTTACAGTCCCTATATGAAGAGGGATGTACAGATGCAATTATTGAACCCCCTTTTTTCGGCAGAACAGATTCAAATCTTAAGAAACGGTCCACCTTCATCCCCTATAACACCAAAGGGCCATGTTTAACTACATTTGAACGACTTGTTGATAGAGATTTAAAAACATTAGCTAAAGGTTATTCATTTTCGAAATCATTTTCTACATCAGATAATCTCACTGCACAAGAAAGACTTGATTTGGAAGATCTAAAGAAAAACAAAGACATTGTAATTAAAAATGCCGACAAGGGGGGTGCAATAATTGTTCAATCTGCAAATAAATACAGAGATGAAGCTCTTAGGTTACTGAGTAATACTGATTTTTACACCAAACTCAAAGCAGACCCCACAAAAAGGTTTCTTGGTGAGCTTGAAAAACTGCTTGAATTGGGTGACGTACTATATGTCATAACAAATAAAGAGAGACAATTCCTGACGTGCGAATCCCCTATTGTCCCCGTGTTTCACCATCTCCCAAAGATCCATAAGTCACTGGAGAACCCTCCGGGGCGTCCCATTGTGGCTAGTATTGGATCTTTGGGAGATGGTGTGTCACGATATGTGGACAAATTTCTCCAACCGATTGTTAAAACCTTACCATCATTTATTGAGGACACCTCAGCATTATTGCTTTCATTGGGGGACATCATTTGGAAAACAGGTTATCGCTGGGTCACCATGGATGTCACATCACTGTACACCATTATCGAACACCAACACGGACTTCGTGCCATTTATTATTATCTTCAACTTTCATCACTTTCCACTGCACAAATCACTTTCATTAATGACGCTATTTTTTTCTTATTGACTCACAATTATTTTTTATTTGATTCACAGTTTTTCTTACAAACACAGGGCACGGCTATGGGGACTTCTTTTGCACCCTCATATGCTAATCTTTTTATGGTTTTATGGGAATCTCAGCACATTTATGGTAGCACTAATAAGTTTCGTTCTAATATCATTTATTATAAACGTTATATAGATGATTTAATTTTCATATGGGATGGTGATCTTGATAGTATTCACTCGTTTGTTCATGAAATTAACTGTAATGATCTTCACCTTCACTTCACTTTTGAAACACATATTGAAAAAATAAATTACCTTGATGTGACTATCCATGGTGATCCTACAATGGGTATACAGACTGACATTTATACTAAACCGCATGCCAGGAATTCGTACTTGCATGCTAGTAGCAGTCACCCTAAAGCATTGATCCAAGATATACCAAAAAGGACAATTTATGAGGTATAAACGCCTCTGCTCCAACCAGGAAACATTTTTGGAACATTCCAAAACTCTTAGTTCGAAATTTCTCTCTAGGGGTTATAAACAAGAGATTGTTGATAGAGCATTTCAAAATGCTGATCTGATGAACCGAGAAGAACTGCTAACTCATAAAAAGAATAATAGAGGCAAACAAACAGTTATAATGGACAGCCCCTTATTCATAACAAAATACAGCAAACAAGCATTCCAGATAAAACAAATTATTCAGAAGCATTGGAATGTACTCAAGATGGATACTGATCTTGAGAAATACACTAACTCTGGTCCCAGATTTGCCTTTAAAAAGGCCAATACACTTGCCACATCCATATCCAAAAGTATGTTCCAATCAAAAGATCCCAAACTTGGAAATATACCAAAAGGGTTTTTTAGATGTGGTTTTTGTAATTACTGCAAGTATGCTTCACCTACAAAAAGAATTTGCACATTGTTCCCTAATTGCAAACAGCGGATTAATACATTTATTAATTGTCAAACTACACATGTAGTGTATGTCATCACCTGTGGTTGCAAACAAAGGTATGTAGGTAGAACAATAAGATCTTTATATGTCAGAATCTCTGAACATGTGAGACTTATTAATAAACGTGATTTATCACATCCAGTCTCAAAACATTTTTCATTATGTCCACAAGGGGGATTAAAGAACTTCTCTTACTGTGGGGTTGAACATATCCCCATCCACCCCAGAGGTGGAGATAGACTTAACCGTTTAAACAAGAAAGAGATGTCATGGGTTTTCTCTCTGAACAGTTTACAACCTTGTGGTCTCAATGTGGAACGGGAACTTAAACATTTTCTTTATGATTAGTTTTGGTTATTTTCATGTCATATTTCCAATTTCTTTTTTGTCATGTTTCTACTTGCTTTTCCCTTTCCCATCTTTATCTTTCTCTCTTCCCTCCCCTCTTCCCCCCCCCCCTTCCCTCCCCATCCCCCTCCCCTTCCTTCCTTCTCCTTCCCCCCCTTCCCCCCCTTCCCTCCAGTCCCTTTTCCCCATTCCCTCCCCCCCTTTCCTTCCCCCCCTTTTCCCCTCCTCCCCCCCCTTCCCCCCCTCCTGTTCCCCCCCCTTCCCCCCCCTCCTGTGCCCCCCCCCCTCCCCCCCCTTTTCCTCACCCTTCCTTCACCCCTTTGTTCTCATAATCATTTATATATAATTTTTTTGATTTATATGTTATGTTTATTATACAAAAGATTCTTTATGATTTAATACTATTCCCATCGAATTCCCACCCATATGCATCTTTCATATACTGCCACATTATGATGAGATAAAGTTATAAACAAAATGTGTAGAATGTTTTAAATGTTCGAATTATCCTGTCACAGCCCTCTGATTTTCCTATCCCATTCATCTGGGTCTGTGATGAAATACTAGTGAATGATTTTTGCTTTAAACAAGCTCAAGGAGTATAGATTTCATGTTTCATTGACCTGTCATTAATATACCAATAAGAAACATCTTGATATATGTTTATGTTTTTGGTCACAATGACTGGTCATTTTATATGTATTTTTGTGTTTTAACTTTTTCTTCTGACATCTATGTTGACTATGCGGACTCTACTGTATGTTTCATATTGAGGTGATCAATGATTAGTACACTGGACACCTGATACTCATTGTGTTAATTAATTTGAACAGCTGTCATAGGTTTGCTGGTGTATAACTGGATGTCTTGTGATGCAAGCGAATTACTCTTTTGACAAAGGCCTTCCAGGCCGAAACGCGTCAAGAGGACTCGCTTGCACCTTGTGCAAATAAAGCTTATTTTTATCCCACATCAGCCTTCATCTATTTTTGTGCTGTGCGACGCATCTTTCTCTCCTTGAGAAGTTCTTCTACACTGCTGGGAACAAAGGCTCTCCCTGCGGAGAGCACATCCCCGGGCCTGATAACCAGCTCTTTTCCTGCCCACCACTTGCCACAAACTGGTATTCCTCTGTAAGCAGCACAGGTAATTGGATTACTGTGTCTGCTTGCAAAGGAATCTTTACACGTCACTTTGTACACGCTGGCTGCCTTTTCTAACTGCATCTGGAACAGGCTACATTTAAACATGGGGAATACATTTTCCTTTACAGGGAATAAAGTGTGTTTATATACATATTCATTAATTACATTCCCTGTTCCCAAGTTAGATAAACACTTGGACAAGTGACTAGAAGAGGTCACTAAAAAGCCCTAGTAACAGCACTCAAAGTCACCATATACAGGTAAGTACATGGTTGGGATAGGATATAAGTGTATTCACTAGGACCAAAAAATGGAGGTATATAAACCTCCAGCCACAAGACTACAAACAGCAATTAAAACCAAAAGTTTTATTAATATAACGACCGACGCAACTTAACAACTAAGGGGAACATATATATACACACACTGGATATTAAAATCCTCACGGAACGAACGGTGGTGGGGTAATTTGTGAGACAGGCTCATGTGTGAATACACATATCTGGAGGAGATACACTATGGTGTAGAAGGTAGATAGACAACACAGTAAGGGTCTGTTCATACAGTGCACTAGATATACAGGTGACTTGCTAGATCAATGATAGCGGTCATACTGCGCAACATAAAGCGCTGCTAAAGATGTTCATACCGCCACCCCGCATCAAAGATGAAAACGGCGTATAGCGCAATCAGCGGGGGTGCAGCGAGAATGCATATATTCATATAAAGGAACACCTGATATGAAGTGCTGTCATCGCTGGACAAGGTAGCCTAAATCAGCTATTACTTATCTCCTAGAGTCCAGTCAGCTGTTGCATATAGAATCCAGCGTGTCGCTGTGTCTGTATTGATACTACCTTCACTGCATGTCTGCTCCCAAGTTATACAGTTTTCCCCTTCCAGACATTAAACAGTCATTAGATCTTTTCTGGAAGGGGTCACACAAAGCATATCATACATTGGTCAAAATAAACCTCGCAGAGGTGGCCATTATACATGGTATTGGGGTAGCCAGCTGGGCTTCACCTTTATTATGTGAGGCTGGCTACCCCGACTGTCACATCTCCCCCTTCATGATGAAAGCTATGGGGCAGCCACCCCATCAGGTGGCTCCCCAAGTGTGAAGACCCTGGAAGCGTGTCAGGGGTGGGATCATCCTGCCGGGAAAGTCCATCGGCATTGCCATGCTCACTGCCCTTGTGCTGGATGGTAAAGTCAAATTCCTGAAGGGCAAGGCTCCAGCATAGCAACTTCCCAGTCTCCCCCGACACCCGTTGCAACCAGCTCGATGGGTTGTGATCTGTAATCACAGTGAAGTGCCTCCCATATACGTAGGGCTGCAGCTTCCTCAGAGCCCAAACTATGGCCAGACACTATTTTGAACAACAAGATTTTCCACCAGCTTCAAGGTACATTGATGGGCACCTTCTTTGCGCCTACCTACACTATTCGGTACCTTGGCTGGTGGGAAAAAACAGTGGTTTTTGCAGACTCTATGGATGAGTATACTCAATATTTCGACCTATGAAGTCGGTATATTGACGATATACTGATCCTATGGCATGGCCCATGGGATGCTCTTCATGAGTTTATCGCTGTATTAAATTTAAACACATTCAACCTAAGATTGACAAGTGAGATCCAAAAGGACTCTATGAATTTCTTGGACATAACGATCTGTAGAGATTGTGATGGTAATTTACTTACCAGAACGTATCGTAAAGAATAGCCTTCTTCAATTTGACACACATCATCCCCCACATCTGGTGCACAATATACCCACTGGACAGTTCCTGCGTATTCGCAGGAACTGTACCATAATGGACAGTTTTGAACATCAAGAACTAGAACTAAAGGATTGCTTTAAAGTGAGGGGATATAGTAATACGTGCATAAAAAAGGCATACAACAAGGCTAGATCAGCCAATCGTCAGGAACTCCTGTTGACGAACCGCAAAAAGTCTGAACAAACAAAAATTATCAGAAGGGGCGTGTGACAGCATTGCTCTAATGACTGAGCCCAGGCTGGGGCTGCAGTCATAGCTTGCACAGCTGCTGTAGATACCACGGGGAGTGTTCCAGGACTGCACAGGTCTGCAAGGCAAGGTAAGCAGTAAACTGACGTGTGGATTCCTTACAGTACCTGGGAGAAAGTTGACGATGACGGGATCTTTCTTTTCTCCTTTCCTGTAAGCGTTGATCTATGCGAATACATAGGGCGGTCAGCTTCTCGAGGTCAGTGGGGCGTTCGTGAGTGGTAAGCTCGTCTTTAAGAGTCTCCAAGAGTCCTTGCAAAAAGGCAGCCAACAACACCTCATTATTCCAAGCTGTCTCCGCCGAGATAGTGCGGAAGTTCAGGGCATATCTAGTGACAGGTCGATTCTCCTGGGAAAGGTGAAAAAGAGAGGAGGATGCAGTTACCTTGTGACCAGGTGTGTCAAAGACTCTACGGAATTCCCGGGCGAACTGTCCGGTATCCTGTGGGAGGTCCGATCTTTGCTCCCAGATGGGAGAGGACCAGGCCAGAGCATCACCGGTGAGAAGCGAAATTATGTATGCGACCTTAGATTTTGGAGAGGAGAAATGAGAGGGCATGATTTCAAACTGCATAAAACATTGATTTAAGAACCCTCGGCATCCATGGGGATCTCTACTATAGCGATTAGGTGCCGGAAGTCAGGGTTCAGACACGGAAGCCGCAGACATAGCACTAGCCATAGCAGCAGCAAGGACTGAAGGAATGGTGCTAGAAGAGGCTAGAGTGTGGTCAGTGAGGGACTGAAGGTTACGTTGAAACAGGTCCATGCATTGGTCGTTTTGCTCTAAGTACTGTGGCGGTAGGGAGGGTTTGGCCCGGGGTTAACGGGGTTACCCCCCAAGGGCCCCCCTCTAACGTCGCCAGGGAGACAAGGGGTTAACTGGGCTGAGGCCCAGAAATGTGATTTTACCCTTGTTATAACCTGTAAATGTATTCTTCCCTGTTCCATTGTAATGTCTGGGTTAATCAGTACCTGCATAACACACACACTGGGTCATCAGGGGTTAATGGTGTAAGCCCAGTGGGCTAGTTAATGCGTTATCTATGTATTCCCTTTGCCTCATGGGCCTGCAACTGCCTGTGCCCGCAAGGTATTCTGAGCCTTGGGGTACAGCCTCCGGGTCACCCCCCAAGTGCACACATATTAAAAATATAACTTTGTCATAAGAGGGACATATATTTTGGATAAAGTGACTTTTTGCAGTTTTTGAAATACACAGGCAGAATGCTAATGGTGTGCTAATGTACAGGCAGAATGCCTGTCTTTGTAATGCGTAAGGAACCAAATGGTGCCTCATATGAGTATTCACGTTTTGATATGCAAGCTTCCTCTCTGGAAATGCATATCAAAAGAGGAGTCTGAGGTAGGTGTGATACAGAGCTCAAGAAGTAATTACCTAATTGGTTATGCGAAAAGCCAAAAGCCCACTTCAAAAGGTTTTATTGATGGGGCCAGGGGGGGGGGGGGCTACCCCCAACAGGATATCAAAAGTGAGTAACTTTATTAAATATAAGAATACTATGAGATGTCCTTGGCTGAACCGGCTAAGAATTACATAAGTGTATTGGCGGGCGTCAGCCGATCTTGGGGAGTCTAAACACTGTATATGTACCTGCTGCTAAATGCCAGATATTAATATCTCTATTAATGTTCATATTACAATGTAATTGTTGGTCTTTCTGCGACCGTCAGGTGCCACAGACCGTAGTAATATATCTCACCTGACTGTGTGTATAACGGAACGGAAGTTATGCAATGATTTGCAGTAAATATGAAATTTTGGTTGAGTCTGAGAAACTGCAGCCCCCTGCTATGTGATGAGCAGGGAAGGAGAATTTACAAACCTGATCATCAAAGACTAAGTGGCTAATTGCTTATGCTTGGCCCAACGGACAAAAGGAATTAACCAGAGGAAGTGGAACTTTTCACACTGACCACCTAGCTTCAAAAGCTTCAAAGGGACATTTGCTAGCCGTCTCGGCACCTAAGGTTACAGATAGAGGGACAAACGGTATATAAACTAGCTGTCCACCCTCTATCAAGTGTTCATGTTGTTCATGCTGTTCATTGTTCTTCATGCAAATGTCTTGATGTCTGCATGTCATCAGGCCTGTGTCTTTTATGACCTGCCTGCTTTGCTGAGATGTCAACGGAATTATGGGAGAAGTGGCAGTCTGTAATCCTGCTGACTTTCTTGCCATAATCTTTAAGTAAGTGTCTATATTTTGCCTGTTATTTGTACATATCTGTTGTGTTCACCTATCCTAAGGAATAAAATCACTTTATTATATCTTAAGTCTCGTCCCAGTTCAAACCCAGGTATATATATATTTATATATAGTTTTTGGTGTAAATTACAGCCTGTCGCAAGCTCTCGTGACAGGCTTGTAATTAACTGGTGGCAGCTGGCGGGACTGAACTGGACCTGGATTACAGTATTCTGCGGGGTACTGTGATCCAGTGGGAACTTGATGGTAATTGCAAGTTCCTGGGACTAAAGATATTGAACATACAGTGTACAACATATAACACAAGATATGGCACCTCCTCACTGTTCCCCTACTTGTGAGAAGCATTTCCTCCAGAACCAAAGTGCCGGCCATCCGTCTGACTGGAGCCGGGCACTGAGACCAGAGGAGTGCATCAAGTCGGCGCGGGGAGCAGCAGCCAGCAAGGCTGAGAGAGAGACAGCAATCGGTGAGCATGAAACCCGGCAGGCTGAGCAAAGATCCACAGCTGCAGCTGCTGTAACCATCACACCGCCCGGAGAGCAGGGAAGGGACCCAGCTCCGGGACGGCAGAGACTTGTGGAGGGAGCGGGTGGTCTTGCACCAGGAGAGGTATTGGCCGTTGCGGCGGCCAGTCCATTTTACCCAGAATTGCTGGCCCTGATGTTTGCGCAGGGAGAGATGTCCCCGGCTGAGCGGCTCGAGCAGCTGAAGCTGGCGATGATCCGACCCACTTATCCCCTCCCAGAGCCCGGCGCTCAAGCCTCTCCGCTCTGGACTCCGTTGCCCCTTGCTGGGGTTAGTCCACCGGTGGCGGAGAAGCACCGGCAGTTGCTGCGGCACTGCCAACAAATGGGCCACAATAATGCCCAGTGCCCTGACCGTGCGTGGTCGGGCGAAGAAGCCCCTCAGGGCCAACGCTCACGAGCTGCGGAAAAGATGACCCAGTTAGCGGCATCCTCTGATGGCTCCCGCCCAGCCGGGGCGACAACCCTCCTCGGGACGTCTCCTGGAGAACCTGGACGGGCTGCATCAGCAACAGCGGCGGAGAGCAGCGGCCATCCACCTGATCCCGGCGGAGAACCAGCGGTGGCGGCAGAGAAGACGCCGCCACTCCGGCATACTGCCGGAGGCAGTTTTATTCGGGGGGAGGGACAGGGGTTGCGGGAGGGGGTTATTTTACCAAGTTTGCATGGAGCTGTGTTCCTCCACAAAGACCTGGGACCCTTGTCCTGCACCGTTTTACCTGTACCCAACCCGGGCGCTGTTGCGGCAGCGGCCCGGTGCTGCCCAGCCCAGATGGGGCCGGCGGCGGCCGCTCCAGTCCCCCTGCAATTGGGACCAACGAAGGCGGCGGTCTCTGCGGGGACCAGCAAGGTAAGCCAGACCAAGTCGCAGACTGACTCTGACCTATGTTTCCCTATGACTGTACCCTGTTGTTTCACTCTAGGGGTGACTGGGGGGTGGCAGGAGATAGGGGCACCAGGGGAGGGGAAGGAAGGGCAGCTGGTAGGGCAGTCAGGATTCCCCATTACCGTGGCGGGGCAGCAAGGGGACTCTCAGTTAAGAGCCCCACTGTTGCAGCCTTGCTCTGGGCTGGAGGTGTCCGGGGTTGTGGCAAAGTTAGACCACCCCCAGAATATCTGCCAGCCAAGAGCTAAGGTGGGTGCATCTGCACCAGCAACCCTGAGCTCATCCCTGGTAATGGGGAGACAGTGTCAGGGAGATGGCCTCACTCAGGTGTCCCTAGGATCCAGGTTAGGATTAGCTAGGGAAAAGTGGAGTGAGGGGAGGCTGCAGGTAGGTAGCCAGCATCAGATCTCAGGGGAGGGGAAGGAAGGGCAGCTTGTAGGGCCGCCAGGCTTCCCCATTACCTGGGCGGAGCAGCAAGGGGACTCTCAGTTAAGAGCCCCACTGTTGCAGCCTTGCTATGGGCTGGAGGTGTCCGGGGTTGTGGCAAAGTTAGACCACCCCCGGATTACCTGCCAGCCAGGAGCTAAGGTGGTTGCATCTGCACCAGCAACCCTGAGCTCACCTCCGGTAATGGGGGCACAGCTTCAGGGAGAGGGGCTAGCCCCGTTAGCACCCAGCTCTAGGGTAGGATTGCCTGGGAGAGGGTTGGGTGGGCCAGTGGGAACCGGGGAGGGAAGGCAGCAAGTGAGCCAGCCAGTTTTCCCCGCTACCCTGGCAGAGCCTCAGGGGGTGTCTCAGATCAGCAACCCCCTGTTGCAGCCTGGCTATGGGCTGGGGGTATCCGGGGCAGTGGCAGGCTTGTGCCGCCCCAGGGATACCTGCCAGCCAAGCGCTAAGGCGGTTGCATCTGGAGAGGTGCCCCTGAGCTCATCCCTGGTAAGGGGGAGACAGTGTCAGGGAGATGGCCTCACTCAGGTGTCCCTAGGACCCATGTTAGGATTAGCTAGGGAGAAGCGGAGTGAGGGGAGGCTGCAGGTAGGTAGCCAGCAGCAGATCTCGGTGAGAGAAGGAGGGCTAGTGGTAGCCAGGGAGGGAAAGCATCAGGTAGTGACGCTAGAGTTTCCCGTTACCCTGGCAGAGCCCCAGGGGGTTTCTCAGATCAGCAACCCCCTGTTGCAGCCTAGCTATGGGCTGGGGGTATCCGGGGCAGTGGCAGGCTTGTGCCACCCCAGGAATACCTGCCAGCCAAGCGCTAAGGCGGTTGCATCTGGAGAGGTGCCCCTGAGCTCATCCCTGGTAAGGGGGAGACAAGGTCGGGGAGGTAGGTGCACTCAGGTAGTTCCAGGGTCTGGGGTAGGATTGCCCAGGGAGGAGAGTAGTGCAGGTGGGCTGCAGGGAGGTAAGCAGCAGGCTGAGGTGCTGGGCCTAGGGGAGGCTAGGCAGGGAGGCACCGTGGAGCAGGGGGAGATAGGAGATCAGTGGGGTGTTAGGCAGCTGGCAGAAGCTAGGGATGGGCTAGGTAGGCAGAAGGTCCCTTGTTCTGACTGGCCAGGAGTGACCCCTCTGACAGAAACCCCTGGGTTCCCAAAGGAGAGGCTGTGGGTAGATAGGCAGCCAGGGAGGAGAGTCAGGAGTATAGCAGGGCAGCTACAGGGTGGCACAGAGCCAGGGCAGGTAGGGTCCCTACAGAAGAGTGACATAACCCTGTCCCAGACTTGGTTGACAGGAAAGCGACGGTCTGTGCTATATAGCTGGTCTCCTGTTGGTGCAGAGATATGCCAGTTTCTGGGCAATGTGCACCGGAGCCCCTTTCACCCTGGACTTGGTTCCCAAGGCACTGGGTGGGGGGCAGAGGGAGGCAAAGGAGAATGCCCGGCTTTGCAGGAACTGGACTTTACAATCCACTGTGTACTGGTCAATGCCGGAGGACAATTTTGCCAGGCCAATCCCTCAGGACGTATTGAGTGCGTCAAGAGCGCCAGTGGTATCCCAGGGCCATGGGGAGGCCGCTGGGGTACCAGGGGCCCTTGAGCAGGGGAGGTGTGGCAGTAGGGAGGGTTTGGCCCGGGGTTAACGGGGTTACCCCCCAAGGGCCCCCCTCTAACATCGCCAGGGAGACAAGGGGTTAACTGGGCTGAGGCCCAGAAATGTGATTTTACCCTTGTTATAACCTGTAAATGTATTCTTCCCTGTTCCATTGTAATGTCTGGGTTAATCAGTACCTGCATAACACACACACTGGGTCATCAGGGGTTAATGGTGTAAGCCCAGTGGGCTAGTTAATGCGTTATCTGTGTATTCCCTTTGCCTCATGGGCCTGCAACTGCCTGTGCCCGCAAGGTATTCTGAGCCTTGGGGTACAGCCTGCGGGTCACCCCCCAAGTACACACATATTAAAAATATAACTTTGTCATAAGAGGGACATATATTTTGGATAAAGTGACTTTTTGCAGTTTTTGAAATACACAGGCAGAATGCTAATGGTATGCTAATGTACAGGCAGAATGCCGGTCTTTGTAATGCGTAAGGAACCAAATGGTGCCTCATATGAGTATTCACGTTTTGATATGCAAGCTTCCTCTCTGGAAATGCATATCAAAAGAGGAGTCTGAGGTAGGTGTGATACAGAGCTCAAGAAGTAATTACCTAATTGGTTATGCGAAAAGCCAAAAGCCCACTTCAAAAGGTTTTATTGATGGGGCCAGGGGGGGGGGGGGGCTACCCCCAACAGGATATCAAAAGTGAGTAACTTTATTAAATATAAGAATACTATGAGATGTCCTTGGCTGAACCGGCTAAGAATTACATAAGTGTATTGGCGGGCGTCAGCCGATCTTGGGGAGTCTAAACACTGTATATGTACCTGCTGCTAAATGCCAGATATTAATATCTCTATTAATGTTCATATTACAATGTAATTGTTGGTCTTTCTGCGACCGTCAGGTGCCACAGACCGTAGTAATATATCTCACCGGACTGTGTGTATTACGGAACGGAAGTTATGCAATGATTTGCAGTAAATATGACATTTTGGTTGAGTCTGAGAAACTGCAGCCCCCCTGCTATGTGATGAGCAGGAAAGGAGAATTTACAAACCTGATCATCAAAGACTAAGTGGCTAATTGCTTATGCTTGGCCCAACGGACAAAAGGAATTAACCAGAGGAAGTGGAACTTTTCACACTGACCACCTAGCTTCAAAAGCTTCAAAGGGACATTTGCTAGCCGTCTCGGCACCTAAGGTTACAGATAGAGGGACAAACGGTATATAAACTAGCTGTCCACCCTCTATCAAGTGTTCATGTTGTTCATTGTTCTTCATGCAAATGTCTTGATGTCTGCATGTCATCAGGCCTGTGTCTTTTATGACCTGCCTGCTTTGCTGAGATGTCAACGGAATTATGGGAGAAGTGGCAGTCTGTAATCCTGCTGACTTTCTTGCCATAATCTTTAAGTAAGTGTCTATATTTTGCCTGTTATTTGTACATATCTGTTGTGTTCACCTATCCTAAGGAATAAAATCACTTTATTATATCTTAAGTCTCGTCCCAGTTCAAACCCAGGTATATATATATTTATATATAGTTTTTGGTGTAAATTACAGCCTGTCGCAAGCTCTCGTGACAAGTACCTCTCTACTTTTGCGAACATGCTGGCATGAGCACTCAAGACTCGCCCCACCTCAGCGGGGTCCATGTCTGTGTGGCAGAGCATACTGTAATGCAGTGCTCACCACAGACAAGGCGGGACCGCGAGGCCGAGGTGGGGATAGAAATAAATGCCACCCACAGCATTTATGGGCGTGTCTGGAAAGTAGGATCGTCGAGGTAGCCGGGTTGGGATTGGAGAAGTAAGGTTAGTCTTAATACTTGCCGAGGTCGGGGTTGGAGAGTAGCGGAACGTTGTAAGTACTATAAGCCATGGTCTGGATTGGAGAGTGGAGAGTAATCAAGGTACGTTGCCGAGGTCAGGGTTGGAGAGTTGCGGATAGTCAAGAGTAGCCGGGGTCAGGAGTAGAGAAGCGAGTCCAATAGAAAGCCGGGGTCAGGAATGGAGAGCTATGAACAACAAGAGCAAGATAAGACTTTGGAGGCAAGCAGCAGTGAACACTACGAAACATAGGTTTGTGCTCAGTCACTGTGCAGTGGCACAGCTGAGCATATATAGGAGAAGGCAACCAAGGAAGTAGGGGGTGGTGTTGAGGTGTTGCAGCAATGATGGCTGCTATTGGCTGCTCCGGAATCCAGGAGAGGTGTGGGGAGGTACTGTGGTGTTAGGCCACTGGCGCGTGTCCTGTGCATGCAAATCACGTGCCGCGCATGCACTCTGAATCCCGATGGTGCCGCTGCGTGGGCAGAGTGCGCGTGAGTGACCCGCATGATGGCCGGTCCTGAAGGAGAGGCGTACTGGCCGGCAGGGAGAGCGGGAGCGGTAGAAGGTAAGCGGGAGCCCGCCAAGGGTGGCATTGCTCCCCGATCCTTACAAGGTGTTAAAAGTGGGCGTACAGTGCCTAACCCAAGGGTGGGCAACCCTGTCGCCTTGGTAGGGAAGGAGCGCGCTCCAGCGGTGTGACGCACTCCCTCTCCCCCTCCCCCCTTACTGCACTGGCAGTCACAGGGACAGGAGAAGCAGCAGCATGGAGAGGAAGCTCTCTCCTCCTCCCCTCCTCCCCCTCCCCCCTTACTGCACCGGCAGCCACAGGGACAGGAGAAGCAGCAGCAGCACAGAGAGGAAGCTCTCTCTCCTCCTCTCCCCCCCCCCTGCTTCTTACTGCACCGGCAGCCACAGGGACAGGAGAAGCAGCACGGAGAGGAAGCTCCCCAGCCTCACTCCGGTGCCTGCTCCTCAGATGTGCAGGGAGGGAGAAGCCAGCCGGTCAGGGGATTGAGAGTGACTTTGGCTGCACTGATCCGCTCCAACCCTAATCCTAACCATAACCCATGAGCCATCGACCCGGGGAGCAGCCCCCAACACAGCCTCATTAAACCCCCACAGCCTGTATAAGCCCCCACCACTTGGCTTAGGATACCTCTCCCTCCCCCCCGATGCCCAGGTGCAGACCCCACGGCATGCCCAGGTACCCCCATCCCCCCTCCCTGATGCCCTGGTACCCCCATCCCCCCCCTTATGCCCTCTCCTGCTGCCCAGATCCCAGCTCATGCTGCCTTCATGCTCCCAGACACCCCCTCTCAGGCTGCCCAGATCGCCCCTCCAGGCTGCCCTGACCTTCCCTTCTTGCGCTGCCCTGACCGTCCCTTCTCGCGCTGCCCTGACCGTCCCTTCTCGCGCTGCCCTGACCCTCCCTTCTCGTGCTGCCCTGACCCTCCCCTCTCAAGCTGCCCTGACCCTCCCCTCTCGCGCTGCCCAGAAACACAGCTGCACCAAACCTGCCCCACACTGCTGCTGCGGAGTTACCCCCTCCCGCCACCACAGTTCCCCTGCCCTACGCCCCGCGTTACGCACCCTCCTATGTGCCCTACGCATAGGCTGGGGGGGGGTGCTTGATGATGAGGAGGGACTGCTGAAAGGGACTGGGGGAGATCAAGGGTGCTGGGGGAGATGATGATGATGGGGGGTTAAATGAGATGATGATGATGAGGGTGTGAGGTGATGGTGATGCCCTAGTGGCATGAGAGGAGGATGAAGAGGGGCGTGAGTGGAGGTGGGGGATGAGGGGAGTTGCGGTCGGAGAATTTATAAACTTGTTCAAACAGTGTGTGTTGTTTAAAATTTTCGCATGTGCAACATAATACCTGCATTTTTTTGGCCTAACATGTCGAGCGAGGTCCACCTCATTGTATAAATACACAATTACTTATGTTAATTCAATACACATTCGAATATACATTCCTCTGTTCTTGATTTCTTTCTGTAACGGCTGGACCCCCCTTGTCTGACCCACCCAATCTCACATTGGCCCGTGTGGTCTAACCGGTCCCCATTACAAGGTCGTGTGTGGTGGTGCACCTGCAAGTAACAGGACTCCTGAGTCTCCCGCTTGGTGTTATAAGAGGATATCATCAGGACAGGTAGCTGAGGTAGTGGGTACGAGTCCATCTTACTTCACGTGCAGCGCCTCCACCTCATCAGGATCTATGCTTCCGCAGGGAGATGGTCCTGTTGAGGAACTTCTTCTTGGTGGTGACCGCCACTGCAGAGTAATCTCACACTCACACAGTGGGGGTTTCTTTGAACAAAGCATCTTTATTATATGCTTGGATGTAGCAGACTGCCCCATGCAGCTGCCGGCTCTAGCCGCACATCTTTCCGTGCTGTCCCTTTGCCAGGTACCCCCTCCCGTATTGAAGTGGGATTCCCTTTCTCCTAGGGAGATCACCACTGTGCCAGGTCCCTGGACACAGTGTGGCTTAGACAGACTTGATTGGTCACTCTGCTACCGCTAGTTACAGCACTAGGGTCACAAAAGTATTACTCCAATCCCTTATGCAGGAAGATACATTCTCCCAGATGCTTCTCTGCCAACCTTGCAACACTTTACAACAACAACTAACTGACAATGTTGTGCCCTTTATACCTCAGGGGCAGTCGCATCTCTGATGTCACTATCCAGGGACTCAGAGCATACAGCCACTCCCTTCCTTACACAGGGCACCACACCGGGGTGTGAGGGAAAACCTCCATAACTACTGCTGGCAGACCTGTACTTACCAGGACTTACTGCCAACAGGGAAGACGTATGCAGTCATTATTATGCATGGCTACATTTCCTAAAGCAGTGATGCTGAGGAAATTTGTTTCAAAGGATCTTAGCATGAGAATTCAGAACATGTACAAGAAAGGACACGGAATTTTACAGATTCAAGCTGGTTACTTTCTTTGGGCCTCGTTGTAGCAAAAGCACTGTCAATTATCATGCCCATGGTAACGCAAAAGATGTAAAGCGGAGTCCCACAGTCACAACAGAGTAAGTATTTTTGTTTTCATTACTGTATGTAATTACTGTATTACTTGTATAAGCTTCTTGCCTACAGTATCAAAATACATTTGTGTGTTTACTTGTTTTCTTTGAAATTATGTTACAGCCAAAAAATGACTGTACCTCTTTTAGAAGAAAATATAAAATTTATTTTGGGGCTGTAGATGCTTATAAAATAATGTACTGTATTGTAACTGCATTACTCTAAAAATGTCTTGCCTATCAAAATGCATTTGTGTGTTTACTTGTTTTCCTTGCAATTATTGTAGAATACTGTATACAGTACTGTATAGTATGTCATGTATTTTGTGATGACTTAATTTTGGGCCTACTCTAACAAATTGTTCTCTTTTCCTTTATACTGTAGTACGACAAAGTGTCTGGTGGACGAAATCAACGAGGCAAATGATGAGCAATGTGCAGCAAGAGTCACGACTGCTCTAGAGAACACTCATAATATCTCAGTATCTGAGACCAGCATCAGGCAGATGAGATGCCAATTGGGATGAAAATATGGACGTGTAAGGTAAGTGTCTTACTGTAACAAAGTACAGTACAGTACTGTACTGTATATTTAATATAGTACTAAATAAAGCACAGTATACAGTACAGTAGTAATAACCCCCGCGAATACTTTATAGTACAGTATAGTAATAAAGTTCAGTATATTGCAATAGTACTGTACTGTACAGTACTTACAGTAGGACAGTACAGGTAAAGTGTTGGACAGTACACTACTGTACAGTAGGTAAAAGTGTGGTTTTACAGTACCTGTAAAATTCTTCCTTCTCATTACAGAGCGTATCCAATGATAAGGGATGCCAACAAGGTGAAGATAGTGGAGGCATGGCATGGATCAAAAGTGGCGAGATTTTTCAGGATGTCATCTTTTCTGACGAGACAACAGTAGCCCCTGAGATTTGCCACATTTGCATGCCACAAAAAAAGGACACCTATCTCTGAAGCCGCGGCTCAAGCACCTACTGAAGATGCATGTGTGGGGATGCGATCTCTAGACGTGGACCAGGATGCATCATCATCTTTTTTTTTATTTAAAAATTTTTATTGGGTTTTTCAGAGGGTAGGGTACAGCATATCATATCACATCACAACAAGCTGGTACAGAAGTCATTGGGTGTTTTTTGAACAAGTTGACAATAATAGAGCTTCCGCACAAACTTTTAGGATCCAAGAGTATCAAGCCCGCCCCTCCATCAGGTGGGGGGTGTGTCTATGGATGTGCACCCGTCTCTCCTTTTCAAGTGGAATGAGGATAGTTAAAAGGAAGAGAGGAAGAGGGGAGCGAGAGAGGGGGAGAGGGATGGGGGGGGGAAGAGGGAGGGCGGGGGCATGGAGCAGCATAAGAGAGGGAGGGGCTCCCCCCCACAACCCCACCCAGGGCCCGACGCCCACCGAGTTCTAGAACATATTTTGAGTAATCTATGGGGGTTTAGTCATATGGCCAAACTTCCAAGGTTTTGTTGAATTTGTCTAGTTGTTGTTTTAATCGAGCTGATAGGAGTTACATCAAACGGACTTCCCTGATTCTGGTGAGGACCATCTCCCTGTTGGGTGGTCTAGTTTTTTTTCCATTTTGCCACTATTGAGCGGCGGGCTGCCGTTAGTACGAAGGATGTTAATTCTTTGGTCTGAGGGGGGAGGCCTTCTATAGGCTTACCTAGCAGAAACGACACTGGATCCAGTGGGACCTCCACCTCACTTATCTCCTTCACCATGGCTCGGATCATATCCGAAAAAGGGCCCACCACGGGACAGGTCCACAGTATGTGTACCAGGTCTCCCTGCTGGCCGCATCCCTTCCAACAGAGGTCTGACAAGCCAGGGAAGGCCTGGCTCAGCCTACTCGGAATAAAATTTTATAGATGTGTTCCTTGATGGTGGTACAAATTGAGGTTTTGGTTGCGGCATCCCAGATATCCTCCCAGTCTTCTCTATCTATTTCTATATTGAGGTCTGCCGTCCACTTAAGCATATAGCTATGGTTGACGTGTATCAGGGCGCGTGCTAGTCCCCTATAAATCTCAGAGACCAGACCCTTCCGATATGCTCCTACTGCAGATATCTTTTCAAAGTTAGAGGGGTTTTCAAACTTGGAGTTGTGGGAGATCGTTGTTAAGAAGTGTCTGATCTGGAGAAAAGCGAATAAGGGGAGACCTCCGGGGGCATATTTTTCCTGTGCTTCGGAGAATTTCATAGGCTGTCCTTTGATTAGCAGATCGGACGCTTTTGTTATATTGGCTGCTTTGAACAGTCTGAAGTCCTTGGGATCACAACCCGGGGAAAAGTCCGGGTTGCCAAACAGGGGGGTCAGACTTGAAGGGGAAGATGATAGGCCAAATTTAGTTCTTGTTTTTGACCATATCCTCCATGTACATCTCATTGCTCCCAGGCCCATCCTGCCCGGCGTTGTCTCCTGCCCCCCCTGCCCACAAAAGGGACGGGAGGGAGAGGGGAGAGATGTAGGAGGCTTCAATCTCCAACCAGCTGCTAGACCCTGGGTCATTATTCCAAGTGGCAGCCTGTTTTAGGTGGGCTGCAAGGTAGTATTTGCAAATATCTGGTACTCCCGGACCTCCACTCTCTCTTGGTGCCATCATAACCGATCTTGCCACTCTTGGCTTTTTCCCATTCCAAATAAATTGGAGTATATTATTTTGGATATTTTTGAGTTCAGCTCCTGTGATCTGGATTGGGAGCGTCTGGAATAAGTACAGAATTCTGGGGAGGATATTCATTTTTACTGAAGCAACATCGCTCCAGCTCTGTAGATCTCCTTTAATTTTTGCAAATAGTGGGGGGAAATTATGCTTAAACAATGTCTCATATGAGTTCGTAATTTTAATTCCGAGGTATCGAATATAGGAGGAGTTCCATTTATAGCTGAAATTAATTTGTAAAAGGTTTACCTCGGATGGTGTCAGGGATAAATTTAGGGCTTCAGATTTGTCATTATTAATTTTATATCCTGACACCTGGCCGAATTTTTCTAGTTGTGATTGAAGGTCGGGAAGGGATGTCAAGGGCTCCGCCAGAGACAATATTACATCGCCGGCGAACAGGGACATCTTGTATTCCTCTTGGCCTAGATTCCCTTTATATTGATAACTTTTCGGATGGTGCCCGCCAGGGGTTCGATCGATAGGGCAATGAGGAGAGGGGACACGGGGCAGCCCTGTTTCCTACCATTTTTTATTATTACAGGACTTGAGCCTCCGCCCGGGAGCTTTACCAATGCAGACGGGTTTTTATACAGAGCTCTGATTCCCTCGAGGGAAGGACCTCGGAAGCCGAGTTTGATCAGAGTGTGATCTAAAAAGTCCCATCTAATTCTGTCAAATGCTTTTTCAGCACCGAGGCTCAAAATAAAAGCCTTTGTTTTAGAGAGATGTACATGGTCAATGATGTTTATAATTTTACGTGTATTGTCCGACGCTTGTCTACCCATGACGAAGCCGACCTGGTCTTTGTGGATCAAGCTCGGGATTCTTGGGTTTAGTCTATTGGCCAAAATTTTGCTGTATATTTTCAGGTCCGAATTAAAAAGGGAGATCGGGGGTAGCTGCCGCAATTTAGCGGATTCTTAGCCTCTTTGTGAATTATTGCCAGGTCCACTAGGGACATCGAGGGAGGGATATCTTCCCCTTCCACGAAGGAGTTGAAAATTTCTAATAGGTGTGGGATCAGCACTGCCTTAAATTTTTTGTAATAAAGATTAGAGAAACCATCTGGGCCCAGGGCCTTGTTTGTTTTTAGTTGTTTTAATACTTCCAGTATTTCACCGGCATTTATTTTCTCATTAAATTTTAGGGCGGTTTCTTCTGAGAGGGCCGGTAGGCTGCATTCCTCTAGATATTTTGTGATAGCCATCAACCCGGACTTCGCGTTGTGGGGAGTGGGTTCAGGTTGTAAAGTTTAGTATAGTAGTCTGCAAATTCTTGGGCAATTTTGCTCTCTTTGAGTGTTTTGGAACCGGATTTCATCCAAATTGCAGTAATTTGGGATTTAACCCTAAGACCTCTTAATTTATTGGCCAGTATCCGGTCAGCCTTATTGCCCTTGTCATAGTATCTCTGTTTTGTCCACCTCATCGCCCGCTCTACAGTACCTCATCTAGTTGGACGGCTTTTAATTCCATCCTTGCTGTATTAAGTTTTTTTGTATACTGCTGCGACACACTTTATTCGAGCAAATACCCAGTATGTACCTGGCAGATACCTGGAATGCGCCGCTCCTCACCTCTGACAAGCCCCGTTGCATTTGCCTTCCCAGCCTGGGTTCATGCCTGGCTGATGGGCGGCTGATCTGTTAAATGATAATGATTAGGATTTAATAGGCTGCAATGTTTCGCGTGTCTACCAGATGGCATAAATTCATGAATTGTAATGCAGTATATATATATATACTGTGCAGTATTGCAGCCAGCGGGAATAAAATGCTTCAATCCCTGCTTGGAAAATAACTCAATGCACTCGGGCAGAAAACAGTCACAAACCTCAATACACCCGGGTATACCCGAATTCGTGGGACTAGCCGAGCTCGAATAAAGTGTGTCGCCAGTGTAGCTGTTTTGTCGAATTGCTTTTGTGTTCGGATTCTAGCAATCGAACCTTTTCCGAAAGTTCTTTATATATTCTCTCCTTTTTTTTCTTTCAGAATGACGCGATGGAAATGAGGGAGTCTCGAATTGTTGCCTTATGGGCCTCCCAAAGCGTTGCTGGAGAACTTACTGAGCCCTTGTTTAAAACAAAATACTCTGAGATTTTTTGAGACTGAATTTATTACCTCTGGAGAGTTCAAAGGAGAATCATTTAGTTTCCACTGGTGGCGGGCTTTCTTAAAGAAAGGCAAAAAAAGTGACAAGTCAATGGGGGCATGGTCGGACCAGGATATCAAGCCAATATTAGACTGGGAGGATGCCTTGAGGGCTTCTTTAGTACCTAGAAAGAAATCAATCCTCGAGTAGGACTGATGGGGGGTGGAGAAGAATGTGTAGTCTCTCTGTCCCTCATGCTGTAACCTCCAGATGTCAAACAAAGAAAAGTCCCTGAGAACATCTTTAAGGTTTTTAGCGTTAATGAGGGTGGACTTAGGTGGTGCTGTGCCCTGTGTGCTGGTTCTATCAAGATCTGGCGAGTTTACATGTTAAAGTCTCCTGCCAGGATAAGTGGTGTATATCTTGCTTTACTCACTTTTTCCCTACCCTAGTGAACACCTATGCGCCCAATGAAGGACAAATACCCTTCCTCAGATCGGCAAAGATCTGAGGAAGGGTATTTGTCCTTCATTGGGCGCATAGGTGTTCACTAGGGTGATTGACGATCCTGCAAGAGAACCTGAAAGTATTAAGTATCTTCCCTCTGGATCTGCACTGGACGATTCAAGAGTAAATGGGGTATTGTGACGGAACAAAATAGCAACGCCTCTTTTTTTTTAATCTATAAGAGGCAAAAAATGCCTGTGGGTTTGTATTGCTGAATGTATTGGGCGGCGTTGAGGTGTTGAAATGTGTCTCCTGTAAAAAGATGATGTCCCCTTTTAGTTTCTTTATCTCTTGCAGGGCCAATCTATGCTTCGGTACTGAGTTAAGCCCTTTTACATTAATCAATACTACTTTTATATCAGGTGAGATAGACATATTTTTGTCTGAGTCTTCTTAACCAGGTTAGCGACTACTTTCCCAAGGCAGTCAACCTTCTTTTTTCTTTGGGGGAGAAACCCACTGCACTCCAGATTCCCGGCACCAGCGTCCTCCAAGGGCAGAGCTGCCAGGGGGGGAGAGGGCCCCTCGGGGGGCGGGGGAGATGGGGGGGAGGAAGGGGTGTGGGGCAGGGAGAAGGGGGGAGACAGTAAGAAGGGAAAAGTAGGAAGTAGATGGGCTATGGATTAGCTCTGGACTAAACTCCTTCATTGCCCTAATGGCGAAGGATGTGGGCTTAGGGCCCTTGGAGATCTTCTCGTGCGAACAGACACCGGCACACCCCCTCTTCCATATAGTCTGGTCAGACCCAGACAATCAATTGCATACATATGAAGCATAGTTGTGTGATAAACCCAAACATAACATTTCAACTTTTTCTTAATAAACTTTTAACTAGAGTACACTCGAGGAGAGAATCTCAAGTAACGGTTCATTTAAAAAAATGATTCTATTATCCAAAGGAGCAGGGGTAGCCCAGGAGGGGGGAAGGGAGGTGGGGGAGGAGGAGGGGAAAAGGGGGGGAGGGGTCAGGGGGACAGGAAGGGGGAGGGAGGGGAAGCATCCACGGAAGAGCAAAACATATAGCAACCATATGACAAGTTTAACTGAATAAACATATATAGACCTGAGCAAGATAGATCCCCATCCGGGTCAGCGCCATGGGCTTGAATTTTTGCGGACCGCAAGCCTGTGAGACATGTGGGGGGACGGGGATGCGGGGAGCTGGGAGAGTGAGGAGGGAAGGGGAAGATGGAGGGGGGAAGGAGGGGAAGGGAAAAAGGGGGAGGGGTTGGAAAGAGGGGGGGAAGGAGGGGAAGGGAGGAGAAAGGGGGACGGAGGGGGGGGAGAGAGGGGGGAGCAGGGAGAGGGGGGGGGGAGAGAGGGGGGAGAGGAGGGGGGGAGAGGAGGGGGGGAGGGAGGGGGGGAAGGAGGGGGGAGAGCAGACGGGGCACGAAGGGGGGGGGGAGAAGAAGGGGGGACAGACTCATATATTACATTTTAAACTTTTAGTAGCGGGAAACCCCCTGATGCTCCGTGAGCCAGGATGAAATATGCAGAGCAGCGAAGGGGCCGGAAACCCTGAACCCTAAGCGGGCTGGTTGCAGGAGAACGGACCGACCTGCAGTTTACTGTACTGTAACTAATCACTTGTCTGTGTGCATATTGTATTGATGCACATACAGTAGTTTAAAAAAAAAAAAAAAATTTTAAACGGCTGCGTGAACTGCAGCTTTAAACTTAATACTGTACTGTATAGTGTAATACAGTATTCTGTAGTACTTTACATTATATTTACCTTCATTATAAACTTTACCAAACGGGTGGAGATGAGCCACTGTCACTCCCATAGACTGCATTATAGTTTACAGGTCACAGCTGGCTTGCTACACCTATTGTTGACAGCTGATAATCATGTTGGTACACGTAAGCATGCTGGTACATGGAATCTGGCTGGAAATCAGGTTGGAATTTTTGCGGTTAATCTGGCGGGAACAGTTAAGGATTGCCATTCACCAGGTTTTCACTGACGGTCGGACCGTTATTGTAAGCCGGTGCCAGCGCTGTTACATTGCTGGATTGGGAATGACTAATCTTATATGGATTAAACCCGACCTTTCTCCTTTTGAAGTTGCCATGATCAACATACTGTAAAAATCTGGGATCACTCACAAATACCCTCTTCTATTTCCGGTGGAGGGGCAATGCGAAAAAAACAATGATCGTTACATAAGGTTTGCCTAACCGATCGCTTCCACCCATGAACGTCAGGTGAAAATTTGTAAAAACTATAGTTCAAAATGAAATATTCATATATTTCTGATAAGATAGCGACTTTATCTGTTGCAACATTAATTGCAGAACATATTAAAAATGCATAACTAGTCAGGTTTTTTATACGTGTACGGTGTACACATGGTGTCCAGAATCTCCACCTCACACTGTTGTGGGCAATGGGCAACCCCCCTGCAGTCATATCAGATATTTCAAGATGGCCACAGACCTCCTCTCGGCCGGGCCAGTCTGCGTCGGCAGCAGCGTGCCCTCACTCACAGTGAGGCCTCCCACCGGGGCTAGCGAGGCTCTTGGCACCAAGGGAAGCACCCGTTCCAGTTCCAATGAGGCCGCACGTCTATCTGGCTGGGCAACTTACACACCTATCTGTGGTT
This sequence comes from Ascaphus truei, assembly GCF_040206685.1. Taxonomy (NCBI): domain Eukaryota; kingdom Metazoa; phylum Chordata; class Amphibia; order Anura; family Ascaphidae; genus Ascaphus; species Ascaphus truei. The sequence goes on from NW_027453821.1 coordinate 107,542, forward strand.
TTATCTTCCCGGCTCAGTGTGTGGGTGCGTGGTGTGGCTGCGAGAGGGGCGATAAGCTAACCCTCAGCTTTCAATGGGCTTCAGCCTCCTGCCTGCCGCACTGTATATCGGGGGATCCTCCTTACCTTACTCCATCCCGTGGAGCATGTGGATCCGATTCACTTCATCCACCCAGCGGTGATCTTAACTCACATGGAAGGCAGAGGGGGGCCCACAAGGCGCGAACGGACGAGCAGCTCCCGCTTCAAGATATGGCTTGGGTTGTGGGTGCCTAGAGTCCTCTATTTCTGTGCCCTGGGTTATTTTGGGTTTTTAAATATATTTTCACCCGGTCTTTGGGGTATCTGGTTTGGCTATTTCCCTGTTATCTGCGGAGCTAAACAGATCTGCGACCAGCCCGCTGAACCTCCTGGCTACGCCCCTCTACCTGCTCTTTTTAAGACTGTTTTGGAAAACTATGAAAGTTGTAACCTGTGTGTGCTGCATCTCACAGCCTGAACCAGAGATCCAGCTCACTAAACCCCACTTAGGTTTCAACACATGATTTCCAGCTAACACCTAAGGAGTAAGCAACACGAGAGAAAAGCTCCAGGCCCGCAGAAACCCCAAAAATACCATGCTACCCCTCATCCAAGCAAAGGTTGTCCAGGACAATGGAGTGTTCAGGGACAGCAGTGTTAGTTATATCCTGCCTGGTGAATTGGGAATATAGCATGCACATTCAGTGTGCACAATATCGTCATGAGGCAGCCCCTTGTACCTTACTGGTACCTTACTTGATATGGCTGTGTCCCATCTTAAAGTGTAACATCAAAAGTGTGTGGCAGAGTTAATTTTGGGGTTGAAATTGGAGGTGAAGATTGAAGGAAGATCTGGACTCTGCACAACTTTGCAACTGTGAGAACTTTACTGTCTATACGCTGCGATTCTTTGTACTCCTTCTATCCACCAATACCTGGGCAATCTCTCCTCATGCATCTCACTATGCCCTCCCTATTGCTTTGTTTACTGTTTCCTCACTCCTTTGTGAATGTCTGTGTTCTCTCAAACTTCTCCACACCCCACTGCACCATTATTTATACACCTCTCTCCCAACAGCATCTTTACCTCTCAAATAAAAAACACCCACACAAACCCTCTATTCACACCCTCTATCTACTCCTTCCTGCTGCTGGGGATCTCCCCATAGCCTGAACCCAGACATACACACCTGATTTCACCCATGCCTCCCTGCCATCTCTTCCCACCCACGCCTCCCTGCCATCTCTTCCCCTTTAAATTGGGTTAACCCTCTCATTTTAATACTAACCAACCTTAAAACTCACCCCACAAAAAGCATCCAAATAGCCTGCTCTCATGGCTATTCACCCACACTTATACCACCCATTGTGGCCAAGCACTGCCATCTAAAGCACCTTTTCTCTCACCTGCTGTCTCTGTAAGTTCCCCATCAAACCCCTTAGATTGTAAGCTCTTCGGGGCAGGGATTTCCTTTCCTATTGTCTGATTTTGCTGCACTTATTGTATTATTATAATTCCCTGTACTGTATTCTTTGTGAAGCGCTGAGTACACTTTAGGCGCTATATAAATAAAGACATACAATACTGGTGTCTGTGAACAGTGACGCAGCGGTTTCTCATCACTGTACAGGACAACCACAATTTCAGCCTGGATCACATGCTACTAATGGAGGACAATTGCTTTGGGCTCCACACACTCAGACTTTGTGATTTAGGACTACTGGGATTTAATGTTGCACAGTCTGTTATTCTTCATGGTTACACAGCGCAGGTACTCGGCTCAATGTCATACACAAGATCTTTCTTTTAGTTACTGTACATTGAACACATTCTTTATCCTCTTATTCTTTATTTAATTTTTAAACAGAGAACAGAAGATATAAACACCGTGATCAGGGGAGAAATAGAAAGAGTTATGGAAAACAGACAACAGACAGGGCTCTCTTAATCCCCTCCTTTATATTACATTTTATTACACTGTGTATCAGAGGGACAGGGGCAGGCAGAGCTTTCAAGGGGCTGCAGTATTGGGGAAGGGGAAGTGGTGGGAATTAGGAGCTGTTAGGAATGCAAGAAACGGTTGAAGGCGTTGTATGCAGATTCCAGATCAAACAGCATCTGTCGGACTTGAGAGTCATCCAGTTCATCAGAGGCTGACATACTGCTGAGCTTCTGTAACCTGAGAGAGAGAGAGGAGAGCGAGTGTGAGACACACACAGAGATACTGCTGAGCTTCTGTAACCTGAGAGAGAGAGGAGAGCGAGTGTGAGACACACACAGAGATACTGCTGAGCTTCTGTAACCTGAGAGAGAGGAGAGCGAGTGTGAGACACACACAGAGATACTGCTGAGCTTCTGTAACCTGAGAGAGAGAGGAGAGTGAGTGTGAGACACACACAGAGATACTGCTGAGCTTCTGTAACCTGAGAGAGAGGAGAGCGAGTGTGAGACACACACAGAGATACTGCTGAGCTTCTGTAAACTGAGAGAGAGGAGAGCGAGTGTGAGACACACACAGAGATACTGCTGAGCTTCTGTAACCTGAGAGAGAGAGGAGAGCGAGTGTGAGACACACAGAGATACTGCTGAGCTTCTGTAAACAGAGAGAGGATAGTGAGTGTGAGACACACACAGAGATACTGCTGAGCTTCTGTAACCTGAGAGAGAGGAGAGCGAGTGTGAGACACACACAGAGATACTGCTGAGCTTCTGTAACCTGAGAGAGAGAGGAGAGTGAGTGTGAGACACACACAGAGATACTGCTGAGCTTCTGTAACCTGAGAGAGAGGAGAGCGAGTGTGAGACACACACAGAGATACTGCTGAGCTTCTGTAACCTGAGAGAGAGGAGAGCGAGTGTGAGACACACACAGAGATACTGCTGAGCTTCTGTAACCTGAGAGAGAGAGGAGAGCGAGTGTGAGACACAGAGATACTGCTGAGCTACTGTAACCTGAGAGAGAGAGGATAGTGAGTGTGAGACACACACAGAGATACTGCTGAGCTTCTGTAACCTGAGAGAGAGAGGAGAGCGAGTGTGAGACACACAGAGATACTGCTGAGCTTCTGTAACCTGAGAGAGAGGATAGCGAGTGTGAGACACACAGAGATACTGCTGAGCTTCTGTAACCTGAGAGAGAGGATAGTGAGTGTGAGACACACACAGAGATACTGCTGAGCTTCTGTAACCTGAGAGAGAGAGGAGAGCGAGTGTGAGACACACAGAGATACTGCTGAGCTTCTGTAACCTGAGAGAGAGAGGATAGTGAGTGTGAGACACACACAGAGATACTGCTGAGCTTCTGTAACCTGAGAGAGAGGAGAGCGAGTGTGAGACACACACAGAGATACTGCTGAGCTTCTGTAACCTGAGAGAGAGAGGAGAGCGAGTGTGAGACACACACAGAGATACTGCTGAGCTTCTGTAACCTGAGAGAGAGAGAAGAGCGAGTGTGAGACACACACAGAGATACTGCTGAGCTTCTGTAACCTGAGAGAGAGGAGAGCGAGTGTGAGACACACACAGAGATACTGCTGAGCTTCTGTAACCTGAGAGAGAGGAGAGCGAGTGTGAGACACACAGAGATACTGCTGAGCTTCTGTAACCTGAGAGAGAGGAGAGCGAGTGTGAGACACACACAGAGATACTGCTGAGCTTCTGTAACCTGAGAGAGAGAGGAGAGCGAGTGTGAGACACAGAGATACTGCTGAGCTACTGTAACCTGAGAGAGGATAGTGAGTGTGAGACACACACAGAGATACTGCTGAGCTTCTGTAACCTGAGAGAGAGAGGAGAGCGAGTGTGAGACACACACAGAGATACTGCTGAGCTTCTGTAACCTGAGAGAGAGGAGAGCGAGTGTGAGACACACACAGAGATACTGCTGAGCTTCTGTAACCTGAGAGAGAGGAGAGCGAGTGTGAGACACACAGAGATACTGCTGAGCTTCTGTAACCTGAGAGAGAGGAGAGCGAGTGTGAGACACACACAGAGATACTGCTGAGCTTCTGTAACCTGAGAGAGAGGAGAGTGAGTGTGAGACACACACAGAGATACTGCTGAGCTTCTGTAACCTGAGAGAGAGAGGAGAGCGAGTGTGAGACACACACAGATACTGCTGAGCTTCTGTAACCTGAGAGAGAGGAGAGCGAGTGTGAGACACACACAGAGATACTGCTGAGCTTCTGTAACCTGAGAGAGAGGAGAGCGAGTGTGAGACACACACAGAGATACTGCTGAGCTTCTGTAACCTGAGAGAGAGAGGAGAGCGAGTGTGAGACACACAGAGATACTGCTGAGCTTCTGTAACCTGAGAGAGAGGAGAGCGAGTGTGAGACACACAGAGATACTGCTGAGCTTCTGTAACCTGAGAGAGAGGAGAGCGAGTGTGAGACACACACAGATACTGCTGAGCTTCTGTAACCTGAGAGAGAGAGAGCGAGTGTGAGACACACACAGAGATACTGCTGAGCTTCTGTAACCTGAGAGAGAGGAGAGCGAGTGTGAGTCACACACAGATATACTGCTGAGCTTCTGTAACCTGAGAGAGAGGAGAGCGAGTGTGAGACACACAGAGATACTGCTGAGCTTCTGTAACCTGAGAGAGAGGATAGTGAGTGTGAGACACACACAGAGATACTGCTGAGCTTCTGTAACCTGAGAGTGAGAGGATAGTGAGTGTGAGACACACACAGAGATACTGCTGAGCTTCTGTAACCTGAGAGAGAGGAGAGCGAGTGTGAGACACACACAGAGATACTGCTGAGCTTCTGTAACCTGAGAGAGAGGATAGTGAGTGTGAGACACACACAGAGATACTGCTGAGCTTCTGTAACCTGAGAGAGAGAGGAGAGCGAGTGTGAGACACACACAGATACTGCTGAGCTTCTGTAACCTGAGAGAGAGAGGAGAACGAGTGTGAGAGACACACAGAGATACTGCTGAGCTTCTGTAACCTGAGAGAGAGAGGAGAGCGAGTGTGAGACACACACAGAGATACTGCTGAGCTTCTGTAACCTGAGAGAGAGAGAAGAGCGAGTGTGAGACACACACAGAGATACTGCTGAGCTTCTGTAACCTGAGAGAGAGGAAAGCGAGTGTGAGACACAGAGATACTGCTGAGCTTCTGTAACCTGAGAGAGAGAGGAGAACGAGTGTGAGAGACACACAGAGATACTGCTGAGCTTCTGTAACCTGAGAGAGAGAGGAGAGCGAGTGTGAGACACACACAGAGATACTGCTGAGCTTCTGTAACCTGAGAGAGAGAGGAGAGCGAGTGTGAGACACACACAGAGATACTGCTGAGCTTCTGTAACCTGAGAGAGAGAGAAGAGCGAGTGTGAGACACACACAGAGATACTGCTGAGCTTCTGTAACCTGAGAGAGAGGAGAGCGAGTGTGAGACACACACAGAGATACTGCTGAGCTTCTGTAACCTGAGAGAGAGGAGAGCGAGTGTGAGACACACACAGAGATACTGCTGAGCTTCTGTAACCTAAGAGAGAGAGAGGAGAGCGAGTGTGAGACACACAGAGATACTGCTGAGCTTCTGTAACCTGAGAGAGAGAGGAGAGTGTGAGACACACACAGAGATACTGCTGAGCTTCTGTAACCTGAGAGAGAGAGGAGAGTGAGTGTGAGACACACACAGATACTGCTGAGCTTCTGTAACCTGAGAGAGAGAGGATAGTGAGTGTGAGACACACACAGATACTGCTGAGCTTCTGTAACCTGAGAGAGAGGAGAGCGAGTGTGAGACACACACAGAGATACTGCTGAGCTTCTGTAACCTGAGAGAGAGGAGAGTGAGTGTGAGACACACAGAGATACTGCTGAGCTTCTGTAACCTGAGAGAGAGGATAGCGAGTGTGAGACACACAGAGATACTGCTGAGCTTCTGTAACCTGAGAGAGAGGATAGTGAGTGTGAGACACACAGAGATACTGCTGAGCTTCTGTAACCTGAGAGAGAGGAGAGCGAGTGTGAGACACACAGAGATACTGCTGAGCTTCTGTAACCTGAGAGAGAGAGAGCGAGTGTGAGACACACACAGAGATACTGCTGAGCTTCTGTAACCTGAGAGAGAGAGAGGAGAGCGAGTGTGAGACACACAGAGATACTGCTGAGCTTCTGTAACCTGAGAGAGAGAGGAGAGCGAGTGTGAGACACACAGAGATACTGCTGAGCTTCTGTAACCTGAGAGAGAGGATAGCGAGTGTGAGACACACAGAGATACTGCTGAGCTTCTGTAACCTGAGAGAGGAGAGCGGGTGTGAGACACACAGAGATACTGCTGAGCTTCTGTAACCTGAGAGAGAGGAAAGCGAGTGTGAGACACACACAGAGATACTGCTGAGCTTCTGTAACCTGAGAGAGAGGATAGCGAGTGTGAGACACACAGAGATACTGCTGAGCTTCTGTAACCTGAGAGAGAGGAGAGCGAGTGTGAGACACACACAGAGATACTGCTGAGCTTCTGTAACCTGAGAGAGAGGATAGTGAGTGTGAGACACACACAGAGATACTGCTGAGCTTCTGTAACCTGAGAGAGAGAGGAGAGCGAGTGTGAGACACACACAGAGATACTGCTGAGCTTCTGTAACCTGAGAGAGAGAGGAGAGCGAGTGTGAGACACACACAGAGATACTGCTGAGCTTCTGTAACCTGAGAGAGAGAGAGGAGAGCGAGTGTGAGACACACAGAGATACTGCTGAGCTTCTGTAACCTGAGAGAGAGGATAGCGAGTGTGAGACACACAGAGATACTGCTGAGCTTCTGTAACCTGAGAGAGAGGAGAGCGAGTGTGAGACACACACAGAGATACTGCTGAGCTTCTGTAACCTGAGAGAGAGGATAGTGAGTGTGAGACACACACAGAGATACTGCTGAGCTTCTGTAACCTGAGAGAGAGAGGAGAGCGAGTGTGAGACACACAGAGATACTGCTGAGCTTCTGTAACCTGAGAGAGAGAGGATAGTGAGTGTGAGACACACACAGAGATACTGCTGAGCTTCTGTAACCTGAGAGAGAGAGGAGAGCGAGTGTGAGACACACACAGAGATACTGCTGAGCTTCTGTAACCTGAGAGAGAGAGAAGAGCGAGTGTGAGACACACACAGAGATACTGCTGAGCTTCTGTAACCTGAGAGAGAGGAAAGCGAGTGTGAGACACACACAGAGATACTGCTGAGCTTCTGTAACCTGAGAGAGAGAGGAGAGCGAGTGTGAGACACACACAGAGATACTGCTGAGCTTCTGTAACCTGAGAGAGAGAGGAGAGCGAGTGTGAGACACACACAGATACTGCTGAGCTTCTGTAACCTGAGAGAGAGAGGAGAGCGAGTGTGAGACACACACAGATACTGCTGAGCTTCTGTAACCTGAGAGAGAGAGGAGAGCGAGTGTGAGACACACACAGAGATACTGCTGAGCTTCTGTAACCTGAGAGAGGATAGCGAGTGTGAGAGACACACAGATACTGCTGAGCTTCTGTAACCTGAGAGAGGAGAGCGGGTGTGAGACACACAGAGATACTGCTGAGCTTCTGTAACCTGAGAGAGAGGATAGTGAGTGTGAGACACACACAGAGATACTGCTGAGCTTCTGTAACCTGAGAGAGAGAGGAGAGCGAGTGTGAGACACACACAGAGATACTGGAGCTTTTGTAACCTGAGAGAGAGGAGAGCGAGTGTGAGACACACAGAGATACTGCTGAGCTTCTGTAACCTGAGAGAGAGGAGAGCGAGTGTGAGACACACACAGAGATACTGCTGAGCTTCTGTAACCTGAGAGAGGATAGCGAGTGTGAGAGACACACAGATACTGCTGAGCTTCTGTAACCTGAGAGAGGATAGCGAGTGTGAGAGACACACAGAGATACTGCTGAGCTTCTGTAACCTGAGAGAGAGAGGAGAGCGAGTGTGAGACACACACAGAGATACTGCTGAGCTTCTGTAACCTGAGAGAGGATAGCGAGTGTGAGACACACAGAGATACTGCTGAGCTTTTGTAACCTGAGAGAGAGGAGAGCGAGTGTGAGACACACAGAGATACTGCTGAGCTTCTGTAACCTGAGAGAGAGGAGAGCGAGTGTGAGACACACAGAGATACTGCTGAGCTTCTGTAACCTGAGAGAGAGGAGAGCGAGTGTGAGACACACAGAGATACTGCTGAGCTTTTGTAACCTGAGAGAGAGGAGAGCGAGTGTGAGACACACAGAGATACTGCTGAGCTTCTGTAACCTGAGAGAGAGGAGAGCGAGTGTGAGACACACAGAGATACTGCTGAGCTTTTGTAACCTGAGAGAGAGGAGAGCGAGTGTGAGACACACACACAGATACTGCTGAGCTTCTGTAACCTGAGAGAGGATAGCGAGTGTGAGACACACACAGAGATACTGCTGAGCTTCTGTAACCTGAGAGAGAGGAGAGCGAGTGTGAGACACACACAGATACTGCTGAGCTTCTGTAACCTGAGAGAGAGGAGAGCGAGTGTGAGACACACACAGAGATACTGATGAGCTTCTGTAATCTGAGAGAGGAGAGCGAGTGTGAGACACACAGAGATACTGCTGAGCTTCTGTAACCTGAGAGAGGATAGCGAGTGTGAGAGACACACAGAGATACTGCTGAGCTTCTGTAACCTGAGAGAGAGGATAGTGAGTGTGAGACACACACAGAGATACTGCTGAGCTTCTGTAACCTGAGAGAGAGAGAGAGCGAGTGTGAGAAACACACAGAGATACTGCTGAGCTTCTGTAACCTGAGAGAGGAGAGCGGGTGTGAGACACACAGAGATACTGCTGAGCTTCTGTAACCTGAGAGAGAGGAGAGCGAGTGTGAGTCACACAGAGATACTGCTGAGCTTCTGTAACCTGAGAGAGAGGAGAGTGAGTGTGAGACACACACAGAGATACTGCTGAGCTTCTGTAACCTGAGAGAGAGGAGAGCGAGTGTGAGACACACACAGAGATACTGCTGAGCTTCTGTAACCTGAGAGAGAGCGAGTGTGAGAGACACACACAGAGATACTGCTGAGCTTCTGTAACCTGAGAGAGCGAGTGTGAGACACACACACAGAGATACTGCTGAGCTTCTGTAACCTGAGAGAGAGAGGAGAGCGAGTGTGAGACACACACAGATACTGCTGAGCTTCTGTAACCTGAGAGAGAGAGGAGAGCGAGTGTGAGACACACACAGAGATACTGCTGAGCTTCTGTAACCTGAGAGAGAGGAGAGTGAGTGTGAGACACACACAGAGATACTGCTGAGCTTCTGTAACCTGAGAGAGAGAGCGAGTGTGAGAGACACACAGAGATACTGCTGAGCTTCTGTAACCTGAGAGAGAGAGGATAGTGAGTGTGAGACACACACAGATACTGCTGAGCTTCTGTAACCTGAGAGAGAGAGGATAGTGAGTGTGAGACACACACAGATACTGCTGAGCTTCTGAAACCTGACAGAGAGGATAGTGAGTGTGAGACACACACAGAGATACTGCTGAGCTTCTGTAACCTGAGAGAGAGAGAGGAGAGCGAGTGTGAGACACAGAGATACAGCTGAGCTTCTGTAACCTGAGAGAGAGAGGAGAGCGAGTGTGAGACACACAGAGATACTGCTGAGCTTCTGTAACCTGAGAGAGAGGAAAGCGAGTGTGAGACACACACAGAGATACTGCTGAGCTTCTGTAACCTGAGAGAGAGAGGATAGTGAGTGTGAGACACACACAGATACTGCTGAGCTTCTGAAACCTGACAGAGAGGATAGTGAGTGTGAGACACACACAGAGATACTGCTGAGCTTCTGTAACCTGAGAGAGAGAGAGGAGAGCGAGTGTGAGACACAGAGATACAGCTGAGCTTCTGTAACCTGAGAGAGAGAGGAGAGCGAGTGTGAGACACACAGAGATACTGCTGAGCTTCTGTAACCTGAGAGAGAGGATAGTGAGTGTGAGACACACACAGAGATACTGCTGAGCTTCTGTAACCTGAGAGAGAGAGGAGAGCGAGTGTGAGACACACACAGAGATACTGCTGAGCTTCTGTAACCTGAGAGAGAGAGGAGAGCGAGTGTGAGACACACACAGAGATACTGCTGAGCTTCTGTAACCTGAGAGAGAGAGAGGAGAGCGAGTGTGAGACACACAGAGATACTGCTGAGCTTCTGTAACCTGAGAGAGAGGATAGCGAGTGTGAGACACACAGAGATACTGCTGAGCTTCTGTAACCTGAGAGAGAGGAGAGCGAGTGTGAGACACACACAGAGATACTGCTGAGCTTCTGTAACCTGAGAGAGAGGATAGTGAGTGTGAGACACACACAGAGATACTGCTGAGCTTCTGTAACCTGAGAGAGAGAGGAGAGCGAGTGTGAGACACACAGAGATACTGCTGAGCTTCTGTAACCTGAGAGAGAGAGGAGAGCGAGTGTGAGACACACACAGAGATACTGCTGAGCTTCTGTAACCTGAGAGAGAGAGAAGAGCGAGTGTGAGACACACACAGAGATACTGCTGAGCTTCTGTAACCTGAGAGAGAGGAAAGCGAGTGTGAGACACACACAGAGATACTGCTGAGCTTCTGTAACCTGAGAGAGAGAGGAGAGCGAGTGTGAGACACACACAGAGATACTGCTGAGCTTCTGTAACCTGAGAGAGAGAGGAGAGCGAGTGTGAGACACACACAGAGATACTGCTGAGCTTCTGTAACCTGAGAGAGAGAGGAGAGCGAGTGTGAGACACACACAGAGATACTGCTGAGCTTCTGTAACCTGAGAGAGAGAGAAGAGCGAGTGTGAGACACACACAGAGATACTGCTGAGCTTCTGTAACCTGAGAGAGAGGAGAGCGAGTGTGAGAGACACACAGAGATACTGCTGAGCTTCTGTAACCTGAGAGAGAGAGGAGAGCGAGTGTGAGACACACACAGAGATACTGCTGAGCTTCTGTAACCTGAGAGAGGATAGCGAGTGTGAGACACACAGAGATACTGCTGAGCTTTTGTAACCTGAGAGAGAGGAGAGCGAGTGTGAGACACACAGAGATACTGCTGAGCTTCTGTAACCTGAGAGAGAGGAGAGCGAGTGTGAGACACACACACAGATACTGCTGAGCTTCTGTAACCTGAGAGAGGATAGCGAGTGTGAGACACACACAGAGATACTGCTGAGCTTCTGTAACCTGAGAGAGAGGAGAGCGAGTGTGAGACACACAGAGATACTGCTGAGCTTCTGTAACCTGAGAGAGAGGAGAGCGAGTGTGAGACACACACAGAGATACTGATGAGCTTCTGTAATCTGAGAGAGGAGAGCGAGTGTGAGACACACAGAGATACTGCTGAGCTTCTGTAACCTGAGAGAGAGAGAGAGCGAGTGTGAGAAACACACAGAGATACTGCTGAGCTTCTGTAACCTGAGAGAGGAGAGCGGGTGTGAGACACACACAGAGATACTGCTGAGCTTCTGTAACCTGAGAGAGAGGAGAGCGAGTGTGAGTCACACAGAGATACTGCTGAGCTTCTGTAACCTGAGAGAGAGGAGAGTGAGTGTGAGACACACACAGAGATACTGCTGAGCTTCTGTAACCTGAGAGAGAGGAGAGCGAGTGTGAGACACACACAGAGATACTGCTGAGCTTCTGTAACCTGAGAGAGAGCGAGTGTGAGAGACACACACAGAGATACTGCTGAGCTTCTGTAACCTGAGAGAGCGAGTGTGAGACACACACACAGAGATACTGCTGAGCTTCTGTAACCTGAGAGAGAGAGGAGAGCGAGTGTGAGACACACACAGATACTGCTGAGCTTCTGTAACCTGAGAGAGAGAGGAGAGCGAGTGTGAGACACACACAGAGATACTGCTGAGCTTCTGTAACCTGAGAGAGAGGAGAGCGAGTGTGAGACACACACAGAGATACTGCTGAGCTTCTGTAACCTGAGAGAGAGAGCGAGTGTGAGAGACACACAGAGATACTGCTGAGCTTCTGTAACCTGAGAGAGAGAGGATAGTGAGTGTGAGACACACACAGATACTGCTGAGCTTCTGTAACCTGAGAGAGAGAGGATAGTGAGTGTGAGACACACACAGATACTGCTGAGCTTCTGAAACCTGACAGAGAGGATAGTGAGTGTGAGACACACACAGAGATACTGCTGAGCTTCTGTAACCTGAGAGAGAGAGAGGAGAGCGAGTGTGAGACACAGAGATACAGCTGAGCTTCTGTAACCTGAGAGAGAGAGGAGAGCGAGTGTGAGACACACAGAGATACTGCTGAGCTTCTGTAACCTGAGAGAGAGGAAAGCGAGTGTGAGACACACACAGAGATACTGCTGAGCTTCTGTAACCTGAGAGAGAGAGGAGAGCGAGTGTGAGACACACAGAGATACTGCTGAGCTTCTGTAACCTGAGAGAGGATAGCGAGTGTGAGAGACACACAGATACTGCTGAGCTTCTGTAACCTGAGAGAGAGGAGAGCGAGTGTGAGACACACAGAGATACTGCTGAGCTTCTGTAACCTGAGAGAGAGGAGAGCGAGTGTGAGACACACACAGAGATACTGATGAGCTTCTGTAATCTGAGAGAGAGAGAGGAGAGCGAGTGTGAGACACACACAGAGATACTGATGAGCTTCTGTAATCTGAGAGAGGAGAGCGAGTGTGAGACACACAGAGATACTGCTGAGCTTCTGTAACCTGAGAGAGAGAGCGAGTGTGAGAAACACACAGAGATACTGCTGAGCTTCTGTAACCTGAGAGAGAGGAGAGCGAGTGTGAGACACACACAGATACTGCTGAGCTTCTGTAACCTGAGAGAGGATAGCGAGTGTGAGAGACACACAGATACTGCTGAGCTTCTGTAACCTGAGAGAGAGGAGAGCGAGTGTGAGACACACAGAGATACTGCTGAGCTTCTGTAACCTGAGAGAGAGGAGAGCGAGTGTGAGACACACACAGAGATACTGCTGAGCTTCTGTAACCTGAGAGAGAGGAGAGCGAGTGTGAGACACACACAGAGATACTGCTGAGCTTCTGTAACCTGAGAGAGAGAGGAGAGCGAGTGTGAGACACACACAGAGATACTGCTGAGCTTCTGTAACGTGAGAGAGAGGAGAGCGAGTGTGAGACACACAGAGATACTGCTGAGCTTCTGTAACCTGAGAGAGGAGAGCGAGTGTGAGACACACACAGAGATACTGCTGAGCTTCTGTAACCTGAGAGAGAGGAGAGCGGGTGTGAGACACACAGAGATACTGCTGAGCTTCTGTAACCTGAGAGAGAGGAGAGCGAGTGTGAGACACACACAGAGATACTGCTGAGCTTCTGTAACCTGAGAGAGAGGAGAGCGAGTGTGAGACACACAGAGATACTGCTGAGCTTCTGTAACCTGAGAGAGAGGAGAGTGAGTGTGAGACACACAGAGATACTGCTGAGCTTCTGTAACCTGAGAGAGAGGAGAGCGAGTGTGAGACAAACACATAGATACTGCTGAGCTTCTGTAACCTGAGAGAGAGCGAGTGTGAGAGACACACACAGAGATACTGCTGAGCTTCTGTAACCTGAGAGAGAGAGGAGAGCGAGTGTGAGAGACACACAGATACTGCTGAGCTTCTGTAACCTGAGAGAGAGAGGAGAGCGAGTGTGAGACACACACAGAGATACTGCTGAGCTTCTGTAACCTGAGAGAGAGGAGAGCGAGTGTGAGACACACACAGAGATACTGCTGAGCTTCTGTAACCTGAGAGAGAGAGCGAGTGTGAGAGACACACAGAGATACTGCTGAGCTTCTGTAACCTGAGAGAGAGAGGATAGTGAGTGTGAGACACACACAGATACTGCTGAGCTTCTGAAACCTGACAGAGAGGATAGTGAGTGTGAGACACACACAGAGATACTGCTGAGCTTCTGTAACCTGAGAGAGAGGAGAGCGAGTGTGAGACACACAGATACTGCTGAGCTTCTGTAACCTGAGAGAGGAGAGCGAGTGTGAGACACACACAGAGATACTGCTGAGCTTCTGTAACCTGAGAGAGAGATAGGATAGTGAGTGTGAGACACACACAGAGATACTGCTGAGCTTCTGTAACCAGAGAGAGGAGAAAGAGTGTGAGACACACAGAGATAATGCTGAGCTTCTGTAACCTGAGAGAGAGGAGAGCGAGTGTGAGACACACACAGAGATACTGCTGAGCTTCTGTAACCTGAGAGAGAGAGAGAGCGAGTGTGAGACACACAGAGATACTGCTGAGCTTCTGTAACCTGAGAGAGAGAGGAGAGCGAGTGTGAGAGACACACAGAGATAATGCTGAGCTTCTGTAACCTGAGAGAGAGAGGAGAGCGAGTGTGAGAGACACACAGAGATAATGCTGAGCTTCTGTAACCTGAGAGAGAGAGGATAGTGAGTGTGAGACACACACAGAGATAATGCTGAGCTTCTGTAACCTGAGAGAGAGAGAGAGGATAGTGAGAGTGTGAGACACAGAGAGATACTGCTGAGCTTCTGTAACCTGAGAGAGAGGATAGTGAGTGTGAGACACACACAGAGATACTGCTGAGCTTCTGTAACCTGAGAGAGAGAGAGAGAGAGGATAGTGAGTGTGAGACACACACAGAGATACTGCTGAGCTTCTGTAACCAGAGAGAGAGAGGATAGTGAGTGTGAGACACACACAGAGATACTGCTGAGCTTCTGTAACCAGAGAGAGAGGATAGTGAGTGTGAGACACACACAGAGATACTGCTGAGCTTCTGTAACCTGAGAGAGGAGAGCGAGTGTGAGACACACACAGAGATACTGCTGAGCTTCTGTAACCTGAGAGAGGAGAGCGGGTGTGAGACACACACAGAGATACTGCTGAGCTTCTGTAACGTGAGAGAGAGGAGAGCGAGTGTGAGACACACACAGAGATACTGCTGAGCTTCTGTAACGTGAGAGAGAGGAGAGCGAGTGTGAGACACACAGAGATACTGCTGAGCTTCTGTAACCTGAGAGAGAGAGGAGAACGAGTGTGAGACACACACAGAGATACTGCTGAGCTTCTGTAACCTGAGAGAGAGAGGAGAGTGAGTGTGAGACACACACAGAGATACTGCTGAGCTTCTGTAACCTGAGAGAGAGAGGAGAGTGAGTGTGAGTCACACAGAGATACTGCTGAGCTTCTGTAACCTGAGAGAGAGAGGCGAGTGTGAGTGTGAGTCACACAGAGATACTGCTGAGCTTCTGTAACCTGAGAGAGAGAGGAGAGCGAGTGTGAGACACACAGAGATACTGCTGAGCTTCTGTAACCTGAGAGAGAGGAGAGCGGGTGTGAGACACACACAGAGATACTGCTGAGCTTCTGTAACCTGAGAGAGAGAGAGGAGAGCGAGTGTGAGACACACACAGAGATACTGCTGAGCTTCTGTAACCTGAGAGAGAGAGGAGAGTGAGTGTGAGTCACACAGAGATACTGCTGAGCTTCTGTAACCTGAGAGAGAGGATAGTGAGTGTGAGACACACACAGATACTGCTGAGCTTCTGTAACCTGAGAGAGAGAGGAGAGCGAGTGTGAGACACACACAGAGATACTGCTGAGCTTCTGTAACCTGAGAGAGAGAGAGGAGAGCGAGTGTGAGACACACACAGAGATACTGCTGAGCTTCTGTAACCTGAGAGAGAGAGGAGAGTGAGTGTGAGTCACACAGAGATACTGCTGAGCTTCTGTAACCTGAGAGAGAGGATAGTGAGTGTGAGACACACACAGATACTGCTGAGCTTCTGTAACCTGAGAGAGAGGATAGTGAGTGTGAGACACACACAGAGATACTGCTGAGCTTCTGTAACCTGAGAGAGAGGAGAGCGAGTGTGAGACACACACAGAGATACTGCTGAGCTTCTGTAACCTGAGAGAGAGGAGAGCGAGTGTGAGACACACACAGAGATACTGCTGAGCTTCTGTAACCTGAGAGAGAGGAGAGTGAGTGTGAGTCACACACAGAGATACTGCTGAGCTTCTGTAACCTGAGAGAGAGAGGAGAGTGAGTGTGAGTCACACAGAGATACTGCTGAGCTTCTGTAACCTGAGAGAGAGGAGAGCGAGTGTGAGAGACACACAGATACTGCTGAGCTTCTGTAACCTGAGAGAGAGAGGAGAGCGAGTGTGAGTCACACAGAGATACTGCTGAGCTTCTGTAACCTGAGAGAGAGAGGAGAGCGAGTGTGAGACACAGAGATACTGCTGAGCTTCTGTAACCTGAGAGAGAGGAGAGCGAGTGTGAGACACACACAGATACTGCTGAGCTTCTGTAACCTGAGAGAGGATAGTGAGTGTGAGACACACACAGATACTGCTGAGCTTCTGTAACCTGAGAGAGAGGATAGTGAGTGTGAGACACACACAGATACTGCTGAGCTTCTGTAACCTGAGAGAGAGGAGAGCGAGTGTGAGACACACACAGAGATACTGCTGAGCTTCTGTAACCTGAGAGAGGATAGTGAGTGTGAGTCACACACAGAGATACTGCTGAGCTTCTGTAACCTGAGAGAGAGGAGAGCGAGTGTGAGACACACAGAGATACTGCTGAGCTTCTGTAACCTGAGAGAGAGCGAGTGTGAGAGACACACACAGAGATACTGCTGAGCTTCTGTAACCTGAGAGAGGATAGTGAGTGTGAGTCACACACAGAGATACTGCTGAGCTTCTGTAACCTGAGAGAGAGGAGAGCGAGTGTGAGACACACAGAGATACTGCTGAGCTTCTGTAACCTGAGAGAGAGCGAGTGTGAGAGACACACACAGAGATACTGCTGAGCTTCTGTAACCTGAGAGAGAGAGGAGAGCGAGTGTGAGACACACACAGAGATACTGCTGAGCTTCTGTAACCTGAGAGAGAGGAGAGTGAGTGTGAGACACACAGAGATACTGCTGAGCTTCTGTAACCTGAGAGAGAGGAGAGCGAGTGTGAGACACACACAGAGATACTGCTGAGCTTCTGTAACCTGAGAGAGAGGAGAGCGAGTGTGAGTCACACAGAGATACTGCTGAGCTTCTGTAACCTGAGAGAGAGAGGAGAGTGAGTGTGAGACACACACAGATACTGCTGAGCTTCTGTAACCTGAGAGAGAGAGGATAGTGAGTGTGAGACACACACAGATACTGCTGAGCTTCTGTAACCTGAGAGAGAGGAGAGCGAGTGTGAGACACACACAGAGATACTGCTGAGCTTCTGTAACCTGAGAGAGAGGAGAGTGAGTGTGAGACACACAGAGATACTGCTGAGCTTCTGTAACCTGAGAGAGAGGATAGCGAGTGTGAGACACACAGAGATACTGCTGAGCTTCTGTAACCTGAGAGAGAGGAGAGCGAGTGTGAGACACACACAGAGATACTGCTGAGCTTCTGTAACCTGAGAGAGAGGAGAGTGAGTGTGAGACACACACAGAGATACTGCTGAGCTTCTGTAACCTGAGAGAGAGAGGAGAGCGAGTGTGAGACACACACAGATACTGCTGAGCTTCTGTAACCTGAGAGAGAGGAGAGCGAGTGTGAGACACACACAGAGATACTGCTGAGCTTCTGTAACCTGAGAGAGAGGAGAGCGAGTGTGAGACACACACAGAGATACTGCTGAGCTTCTGTAACCTGAGAGAGGATAGTGAGTGTGAGACACACAGAGATACTGCTGAGCTTCTGTAACCTGAGAGAGAGGAGAGCGAGTGTGAGACACACACAGAGATACTGCTGAGCTTCTGTAACCTGAGAGAGAGGAGAGCGAGTGTGAGAGACACACACAGAGATACTGCTGAGCTTCTGTAACCTGAGAGAGAGAGGAGAGCGAGTGTGAGACACACAGAGATACTGCTGAGCTTCTGTAACCTGAGAGAGAGGAGAGCGAGTGTGAGACACACACAGAGATACTGCTGAGCTTCTGTAACCTGAGAGAGAGGAGAGCGAGTGTGAGACACACAGAGATACTGCTGAGCTTCTGTAACCTGAGAGAGAGGAGAGCGAGTGTGAGACACACAGAGATACTGCTGAGCTTCTGTAACCTGAGAGAGGAGAGCGAGTGTGAGAGACACACAGAGATACTGCTGAGCTTCTGTAACCTGAGAGAGAGGAGAGCGAGTGTGAGACACACACAGAGATACTGCTGAGCTTCTGTAACCAGGCGCGAGCACAGGGGGGAGAGCAGGCACGAGCGCAGGTGGGAGAGCGGGCGCTATCGCAGGTGGGAGAGCGGGCGCTAGCGCAGGTGGGAGAGATGAAGAGTGCGCGAGAGAGAGGGGAGCATTTGAGATAGAGGAGAGCGCGATAGAGGAGAGCGCAGGGCACGAGAGAGAGAAGCGCAAGAATGAGGGAAACGTAGGAGTCATCCTTAGACACATACCACTGACTGACTTTCTCTCGTCCCTCGAAGTCCGGGGGGAGGTGACTCATCCTGTTCATAGTCTCCATCAACTCTCGCAGGTCAGGCTGGATCTGTCAGTGCAGAGCAAAGCGTGAAGCGAGATAACGCCGGGCAGAGACAAAGAGCGTGATAACGCCGGGCAGAGACAAAGAGCGCGATAACGCCGGGCAGAGACAAAGAGCGCGATAACGCCGGGCAGAGACAAAGAGCGTGATAACGCCGGGCAGAGACAAAGAGCGCGATAACGCCGGGCAGAGACAAAGAGCGCGATAACGCCGGGCAGAGACAAAGAGCGCGATAACGCCGGGCAGAGACAAAGAGCGCGATAACGCCGGGCAGAGACAAAGAGCGTGATAACGCCGGGCAGAGACAAAGAGCGTGATAACGCCGGGCAGAGACAAAGAGCGTGATAACGCCGGGCAGAGACAAAGAGCGTGATAACGCCGGGCAGAGACAAAGAGCGTGATAACGCCGGGCAGAGACAAAGAACGCGAAAACGCCGGGCAGAGACATGAAGAGCGCGATAACGCCGGGCAGAGACAAAGAGCGCGATAACGCCGGGCAGAGACAAAGAGCGCGATAACGCCGGGCAGAGACAAAGAGCGCGATAACGCCGGGCAGAGACAAAGAGCGCGATAACGCCGGGCAGAGACAAAGAGCGCGATAACGCCGGGCAGAGACAAAGAGCGCGATAACGCCGGGCAGAGACATGAAGAGCGCGATAACGCCAGGCAGAGACATGAAGAGCGTGATAACGCCGGGCAGAGACATGAAGAGCGTGATAACGCCGGGCAGAGACATGAAGAGCGTGATAACGCCGGGCAGAGACAAAGAGCGTGATAACGCCGGGCAGAGAAAAAGAGCGCGATAACGCCGGGCAGAGACAAAGAGCGCGATAACGCCGGGCAGAGACAAAGAGCGCGATAACGCCGGGCAGAGACAAAGAGCGCGATAACGCCGGGCAGAGACAAAGAGCGCGATAACGCCGGGCAGAGACATGAAGAGTGTGATAACGCCGGGCAGAGACATGAAGAGCGAGATAACGCCGGGCAGAGACATGAAGAGCGTGATAACGCCGGGCAGAGACAAAGAGCGCGATAACGCCGGGCAGAGACATGAAGAGCGTGATAACGCCGGGCAGAGACATGAAGAGAGTGATAACGCCGGGCAGAGACAAAGAGCGTGATAACGCCGGGCAGAGACATGAAGAGTGAGATAACGCCGGGCAGAGACATGAAGAGCGTGATAACGCCGGGCAGAGACATGAAGAGCGTGATAACGCCGGGCAGAGACATGAAGAGCGTGATGACGCCGGGCAGAGACATGAAGAGCGTGATAACGCCGGGCAGAGACATGAAGAGCGTGATAACGCCGGGCAGAGACATGAAGAGCGTGATAACGCCGGGCAGAGACATGAAGAGCGTGATAACGCCGGGCAGAGACATGAAGAGCGTGATAACGCCGGGCAGAGACATGAAGAGCGTGATAACGCCGGGCAGAGACATGAAGAGCGTGATAACGCCGGGCAGAGACATGAAGAGCGTGATAACGCCGGGCAGAGACATGAAGAGCGTGATAACGCCGGGCAGAGACATGAAGAGCGTGATAACGCCGGGCAGAGACATGAAGAGCGCGATAACGCCGGGCAGAGACATGAAGAGCGTGATAACGCCGGGCAGAGACATGAAGAGCGTGATAACGCCGGGCAGAGACATGAAGAGCGCGATAACGCCGGGCAGAGACATGAAGAGCGTGATAACGCCGGGCAGAGACATGAAGAGCGCGATAACGCCGGGCAGAGACAAAGAGCGTGATAACGCCGGGCAGAGACATGAAGAGCGTGATAACGCCGGGCAGAGACAAAGAGCGCGATAACGCCGGGCAGAGACATGAAGAGCGTGATAACGCCGGGCAGAGACAAAGAGCGCGATAACGCCGAGCAGAGACATGAAGAGCGTGATAACGCCGAGCAGAGACATGAAGAGCGTGATAACGCCGGGCAGAGACATGAAGAGCGTGATAACGCCGGGCAGAGACATGAAGAGCGTGATAACGCCGGGCAGAGACATGAAGAGCGCGATAACGCCGGGCAGAGACATGAAGAGCGCGATAACGTCAGGCAGAGACATGAAGAGCGCGATAACGCCGGGCAGAGACATGAAGAGCGTGATAACGCCGGGCAGAGACATGAAGAGCGTGATAACGCCGGGCAGAGACAAAGAGCGCGATAACGCCGGGCAGAGACATGAAGAGCGTGATAACGCCGGGCAGAGACATGAAGAGCGTGATAACGCCGGGCAGAGACAAAGAGCGCGATAACGCCGGGCAGAGACATGAAGAGCGCGATAACGCCGGGCAGAGACATGAAGAGCGTGATAACGCCGGTCAGAGACAAAGAGCGCGATAACGCCGGGCAGAGACATGAAGAGCGTGATAACGCCGGGCAGAGACATGAAGAGCGTGATAACGCCGGGCAGAGACATGAAGAGCGTGATAACGCCGGGCAGAGACATGAAGAGCGTGATAACGCCGGGCAGAGACATGAAGAGCGTGATAACGCCGGGCAGAGACATGAAGAGCGTGATAACGCCGGGCAGAGACATGAAGAGCGCGATAACGCCGGGCAGAGACTTGAAGAGCGTGATAACGCCGGGCAGAGACATGAAGAGCGTGATAACGCCGGGCAGAGACATGAAGAGCGCGATAACGCCGGGCAGAGACATGAAGAGCGCGATAACGCCGGGCAGAGACATGAAGAGCGTGATAACGCCGGGCAGAGACATGAAGAGCGTGATAACGCCGGGCAGAGACATGAAGAGCGTGATAACGCCGGGCAGAGGCAAAGAGCGCGATAACGCCGGGCAGAGACATGAAGAGCGAGATAACGCCGGGCAGAGACATGAAGAGTGCGATAACGCCGGGCAGAGACATGAAGAGCGCGATAACGCCGGGCAGAGACATGAAGAGCGTGATAACGCCGGGCAGAGACATGAAGAGCGTGATAACGCCGGGCAGAGACATGAAGAGCGCGATAACGCTGGGCAGAGACAAAGAGCGCGATAACGCCGGGCAGAGACAAAGAGCGCGATAACGCCGGGCAGAGACATGAAGAGCGCGATAACGCCGGGCAGAGACATGAAGAGCGTGATAACGCCGGGCAGAGACATTAAGAGCGTGATAACGCCGGGCAGAGACATGAAGAGCGCGATAACGCCGGGCAGAGACATGAAGAGCGCGATAACGCCGGGCAGAGACATGAAGAGCGTGATAACGCCGGGCAGAGACATGAAGAGCGTGATAACGCCGGGCAGAGACATGAAGAGCGCGATAACGCCGAGCAGAGACATGAAGAGCGCGATAACGCCGGGCAGAGACATGAAGAGCGTGATAACACCGGGCAGAGACATGAAGAGCGTGATAACGCCGGGCAGAGACATGAAGAGCGCGATAACGCCGGGCAGAGACATGAAGAGCGTGATAACGCCGGTCAGAGACAAAGAGCGCGATAACGCCGGGCAGAGACATGAAGAGCGCGATAACGCTGGGCAGAAACATGAAGAGCGTGATAACGCCGGGCAGAGACATGAAGAGCGTGATAACGCCGGGCAGAGACATGAAGAGCGTGATAACGCCGGGCAGAGACATGAAGAGCGTGATAACGCCGGGCAGAGACATGAAGAGCGCGATAACGCCGGGCAGAGACATGAAGAGCGTGATAACGCCGGGCAGAGACAAAGAGCGCGATAACGCCGGGCAGAGACATGAAGAGCGTGATAACGCCGGGCAGAGACATGAAGAGCGTGATAACGCCGGGCAGAGACATGAAGAGCGTGATAACGCCGGGCAGAGACATGAAGAGCGTGATAACGCCGGGCAGAGACATGAAGAGCGTGATAACGCCGGGCAGAGACATGAAGAGCGCGATAACGCCGGGCAGAGACATGAAGAGCGTGATAACGCCGGGCAGAGACATGAAGAGCGTGATAACGCCGGGCAGAGACATGAAGAGCGTGATAACGCCGGGCAGAGACATGAAGAGCGTGATAACGCCGGGCAGAGACATG
>NW_027453821.1:135000-147881 GCF_040206685.1 Ascaphus truei
GCACACACACACACACACACACACACACACACACACACAGAGCAGACACACGCAGAGCGTGATAACGCCAGGCAGGGAGCAGGGATATGCACAGACACACTAAAGGATGACATGTTACCTCATCCATGGCTCGGATCTCTAGACGTAGTTTGTCCATCACAGTGATAAAGAGCTGCAGTAAGAAGAGCACAAGTCAGAGAGGAGGAAAAGCTGTGTATGATAGATATATACATAGATATATATTTCAGGCACTCCAAATTCCAAAAGTGAGATTTTAATTCATCAATGTTCAGGTCCCAATGGATCAAGAGCCGAAACGTTGATGACTAAAATGTCGCTTGTGTAATTTGGAGATCCGGTCCTACTTTCTATAGCAGATGTGCTGCTTTGCTGACACCTGGCGGCTGCCCCGGCCTATCACCTTTAACTCTGCATGTGACCGCCTTGTGCTCGGATTGATATATCTGTCTCCATTCAAACACAGACCCGGCATTGTGCTGATCAATGACAAAGGCTCCAATGGGGACAGAAACGTTTATCACCACATTAGATATTTCTCGAATGAAAGTCCCAAGAGTGTTGTATCTATTTTTTAATTGATGCACATACTCCCACATCCGTAGCACCTGGGTTGGTATCTATATAGAGGAGTGCCTTATTTCACAGATACACCCACATATATACCTATATACACAAACCACCCCCTCGCCGCCGCCCCACTCCCCCAAGATAAGGATCAAAAATAGGATGGGGGGATGAAACCAGAACATTTGCTGAAGCAACGTGGAGAAGAGAGGCTGCTGCCGCAGTATTTGGTACATCTTCGGGGAGGCTTCAGCCAGCAGTGGGGAGACACGGGCTGAAGCTGTGTGTGTGTGTGTGTGTGTGTGTGTGTGTGTGTGTTAAACACACATTTTTTTTGCAGATTGGAGTGCCTGTCCTACTGTTACTTTTTGTATTACATATTGGACGGTGTTCGTACATACGTACGTACACCACGTGTAGGCAACTTCCATCTGCAAAAGGTGCATGTTTTAATGACAATGTTTCAATACCAAATGGGACCTTTGTCAGGAACAAACCAGAAACCACAAACTATTTACACCCACAACGAAGGGCAAATCCCAAGAACGTGCGATGCCGCTAACGTGAGCACAGGGCGGGCATTTCCAGCATGCGCAGTGTTAACGTGAGCACAGGGCGGGCATTTCCAGCATGCGCAGTGTTAACGTGAGCACAGTACGGGCATTTCCAGCATGCGCAGTGTTAATGTGAGCACAGTACGGGCATTCCCAGCATGCGCAGTGTTAATGTGAGCACAGTACGGGCATTTCCAGCATGCGCAGTGTTAATGTGAGCACAGTACGGGCATTTCCAGCATGCGCAGTGTTAATGTGAGCACAGTACGGGCATTCTCAGCATGCGCAGTGTTAATGTGAGCACAGTACGGGCATTCCCAGCATGCGCAGTGTTAATGTGAGCACAGTACGGGCATTTCCAGCATGCGCAGTGTTAATGTGAGCACAGTATGGGCATTTCCAGCATGCGCAGTGTTAATGTGAGCACAGTACGGGCATTTCCAGCATGCGCAGTGTTAATGTGAGCACAGTACGGGCATTTCCAGCATGCGCAGTGTTAATGTGAGCACAGTACGGGCATTCTCAGCATGCGCAGTGTTAATGTGAGCACAGAACGGGCATTTCCAGCATGCGCAGTGTTAATGTGAGCACAGTACGGGCATTTCCAGCATGCGCAGTGTTAATGTGAGCACAGTACGGGCATTCTCAGCATGCGCAGTGTTAATGTGAGCACAGTACGGGCATTTCCAGCATGCGCAGTGTTAATGTGAGCACAGTACGGGCATTCTCAGCATGCGCAGTGTTAATGTGAGCACAGTACGGGCATTTCCAGCATGCGCAGTGTTAATGTGAGCACAGTACGGGCATTCTCAGCATGCGCAGTGTTAATGTGAGCACAGTACGGGCATTCTCAGCATGCGCAGTGTTAATGTGAGCACAGTACGGGCATTTCCAGCATGCGCAGTGTTAATGTGAGCACAGTACGGGGATTTCCAGCATGCGCAGTGTTAACGTGAGCACAGTACGGGCATTTCCAGCATGCGCAGTGTTAATGTGAGCACAGTACGGGCATTTCCAGCATGCGCAGTGTTAATGTGAGCACAGTACGGGCATTTCCAGCATGCGCAGTGTTAATGTGAGCACAGTACGGGCATTCTCAGCATGCGCAGTGTTAATGTGAGCACAGTACGGGCATTCTCAGCATGCGCAGTGTTAATGTGAGCACAGGGCGGGCATTTCCAGCATGCGCAGTGTTAATGTGAGCACAGTACGGGCATTTCCAGCATGCGCAGTGTTAATGTGAGCACAGTACGGGCATTTCCAGCATGCGCAGTGTTAACGTGAGCACAGTACGGGCATTTCCAGCATGCGCAGTGTTAATGTGAGCACAGTACGGGCATTTCCAGCATGCGCAGTGTTAACGTGAGCACAGTACGGGCATTTCCAGCATGCGCAGTGTTAATGTGAGCACAGTACGGGCATTTCCAGCATGCGCAGTGTTAACGTGAGCACAGTACGGGCATTCTCAGCATGCGCAGTGTTAATGTGAGCACAGTACGGGCATTCTCAGCATGCGCAGTGTTAACGTGAGCACAGTATGGGCATTTCCAGCATGCGCAGTGTTAATGTGAGCACAGTACGGGCATTCTCAGCATGCGCAGTGTTAATGTGAGCACAGTACGGGCATTCTCAGCATGCGCAGTGTTAATGTGAGCACAGTACGGGCATTCTCAGCATGCGCAGTGTTAATGTGAGCACAGTACGGGCATTCTCAGCATGCGCAGTGTTAATGTGAGCACAGTACGGGCATTCTCAGCATGCGCAGTGTTAATGTGAGCACAGTACGGGCATTCTCAGCATGCGCAGTGTTAATGTGAGCACAGTATGGGCATTTCCAGCATGCGCAGTGTTAACGTGAGCACAGTATGGGCATTTCCAGCATGCGCAGTGTTAATGTGAGCACAGTACGGGCATTCTCAGCATGCGCAGTGTTAATGTGAGCACAGTACGGGCATTTCCAGCATGCGCAGTGTTAATGTGAGCACAGTACGGGCATTCTCAGCATGCGCAGTGTTAATGTGAGCACAGTACGGGCATTCTCAGCATGCGCAGTGTTAATGTGAGCACAGTACGGGCATTCTCAGCATGCGCAGTGTTAATGTGAGCACAGTATGGGCATTTCCAGCATGCGCAGTGTTAATGTGAGCACAGTATGGGCATTCTCAGCATGCGCAGTGTTAATGTGAGCACAGTACGGGCATTCTCAGCATGCGCAGTGTTAATGTGAGCACAGGGCGGGCATTTCCAGCATGCGCAGTGTTAATGTGAGCACAGTACGGGCATTTCCAGCATGCGCAGTGTTAATGTGAGCACAGTACGGGCATTTCCAGCATGCGCAGTGTTAATGTGAGCACAGTACGGGCATTTCCAGCATGCGCAGTGTTAATGTGAGCACAGTACGGGCATTTCCAGCATGCGCAGTGTTAATGTGAGCACAGTACGGGCATTTCCAGCATGCGCAGTGTTAATGTGAGCACAGTACGGGCATTTCCAGCATGCGCAGTGTTAATGTGAGCACAGAACGGGCATTTCCAGCATGCGCAGTGTTAATGTGAGCACAGTACGGGCATTCTCAGCATGCGCAGTGTTAATGTGAGCACAGTATGGGCATTTCCAGCATGCGCAGTGTTAATGTGAGCACAGTATGGGCATTTCCAGCATGCGCAGTGTTAATGTGAGCACAGTACGGGCATTCTCAGCATGCGCAGTGTTAATGTGAGCACAGTACGGGCATTCTCAGCATGCGCAGTGTTAATGTGAGCACAGTACGGGCATTCTCAGCATGCGCAGTGTTAATGTGAGCACAGTACGGGCATTTCCAGCATGCGCAGTGTTAACGTGAGCACAGTATGGGCATTCTCAGCATGCGCAGTGTTAATGTGAGCACAGTACGGGCATTCTCAGCATGCGCAGTGTTAACGTGAGCACAGAACGGGCATTTCCAGCATGCGCAGTGTTAATGTGAGCACAGTACGGGCATTCTCAGCATGCGCAGTGTTAATGTGAGCACAGTACGGGCATTCTCAGCATGCGCAGTGTTAATGTGAGCACAGTACGGGCATTTCCAGCATGCGCAGTGTTAATGTGAGCACAGTACGGGCATTCTCAGCATGCGCAGTGTTAATGTGAGCACAGTATGGGCATTTCCAGCATGCGCAGTGTTAATGTGAGCACAGTACGGGCATTCTCAGCATGCGCAGTGTTAATGTGAGCACAGTACGGGCATTCTCAGCATGCGCAGTGTTAATGTGAGCACAGGGCGGGCATTTCCAGCATGCGCAGTGTTAATGTGAGCACAGTACGGGCATTTCCAGCATGCGCAGTGTTAATGTGAGCACAGTACGGGCATTTCCAGCATGCGCAGTGTTAACGTGAGCACAGTACGGGCATTTCCAGCATGCGCAGTGTTAATGTGAGCACAGTACGGGCATTTCCAGCATGCGCAGTGTTAACGTGAGCACAGTACGGGCATTTCCAGCATGCGCAGTGTTAATGTGAGCACAGTACGGGCATTTCCAGCATGCGCAGTGTTAACGTGAGCACAGTACGGGCATTCTCAGCATGCGCAGTGTTAATGTGAGCACAGTACGGGCATTCTCAGCATGCGCAGTGTTAATGTGAGCACAGTACGGGCATTCTCAGCATGCGCAGTGTTAACGTGAGCACAGTATGGGCATTTCCAGCATGCGCAGTGTTAATGTGAGCACAGTACGGGCATTCTCAGCATGCGCAGTGTTAATGTGAGCACAGTACGGGCATTCTCAGCATGCGCAGTGTTAATGTGAGCACAGTACGGGCATTCTCAGCATGCGCAGTGTTAATGTGAGCACAGTACGGGCATTCTCAGCATGCGCAGTGTTAATGTGAGCACAGTACGGGCATTCTCAGCATGCGCAGTGTTAATGTGAGCACAGTACGGGCATTTCCAGCATGCGCAGTGTTAACGTGAGCACAGTACGGGCATTCTCAGCATGCGCAGTGTTAATGTGAGCACAGTACGGGCATTTCCAGCATGCGCAGTGTTAATGTGAGCACAGTACGGGCATTTCCAGCATGCGCAGTGTTAATGTGAGCACAGTACGGGCATTCTCAGCATGCGCAGTGTTAATGTGAGCACAGTATGGGCATTTCCAGCATGCGCAGTGTTAACGTGAGCACAGTATGGGCATTTCCAGCATGCGCAGTGTTAATGTGAGCACAGTACGGGCATTCTCAGCATGCGCAGTGTTAATGTGAGCACAGTACGGGCATTTCCAGCATGCGCAGTGTTAATGTGAGCACAGTACGGGCATTCTCAGCATGCGCAGTGTTAATGTGAGCACAGTACGGGCATTCTCAGCATGCGCAGTGTTAATGTGAGCACAGTACGGGCATTCTCAGCATGCGCAGTGTTAATGTGAGCACAGTACGGGCATTCTCAGCATGCGCAGTGTTAATGTGAGCACAGTATGGGCATTTCCAGCATGCGCAGTGTTAATGTGAGCACAGTATGGGCATTCTCAGCATGCGCAGTGTTAATGTGAGCACAGTACGGGCATTCTCAGCATGCGCAGTGTTAATGTGAGCACAGGGCGGGCATTTCCAGCATGCGCAGTGTTAATGTGAGCACAGTACGGGCATTTCCAGCATGCGCAGTGTTAACGTGAGCACAGTACGGGCATTTCCAGCATGCGCAGTGTTAATGTGAGCACAGTACGGGCATTTCCAGCATGCGCAGTGTTAATGTGAGCACAGTACGGGCATTTCCAGCATGCGCAGTGTTAATGTGAGCACAGTACGGGCATTTCCAGCATGCGCAGTGTTAATGTGAGCACAGTACGGGCATTCTCAGCATGCGCAGTGTTAATGTGAGCACAGTACGGGCATTTCCAGCATGCGCAGTGTTAATGTGAGCACAGAACGGGCATTTCCAGCATGCGCAGTGTTAATGTGAGCACAGTACGGGCATTCTCAGCATGCGCAGTGTTAATGTGAGCACAGTATGGGCATTTCCAGCATGCGCAGTGTTAATGTGAGCACAGTATGGGCATTTCCAGCATGCGCAGTGTTAATGTGAGCACAGTACGGGCATTCTCAGCATGCGCAGTGTTAATGTGAGCACAGTACGGGCATTCTCAGCATGCGCAGTGTTAATGTGAGCACAGTACGGGCATTCTCAGCATGCGCAGTGTTAATGTGAGCACAGTACGGGCATTTCCAGCATGCGCAGTGTTAACGTGAGCACAGTATGGGCATTCTCAGCATGCGCAGTGTTAACGTGAGCACAGAACGGGCATTTCCAGCATGCGCAGTGTTAATGTGAGCACAGTACGGGCATTTCCAGCATGCGCAGTGTTAATGTGAGCACAGTACGGGCATTCTCAGCATGCGCAGTGTTAATGTGAGCACAGTATGGGCATTTCCAGCATGCGCAGTGTTAATGTGAGCACAGTATGGGCATTTCCAGCATGCGCAGTGTTAATGTGAGCACAGTACGGGCATTTCCAGCATGCGCAGTGTTAACGTGAGCACAGTACGGGCATTTCCAGCATGCGCAGTGTTAATGTGAGCACAGTACGGGCATTCTCAGCATGCGCAGTGTTAATGTGAGCACAGGGCGGGCATTTCCAGCATGCGCAGTGTTAATGTGAGCACAGTACGGGCATTCTCAGCATGCGCAGTGTTAATGTGAGCACAGTACGGGCATTTCCAGCATGCGCAGTGTTAATGTGAGCACAGTACGGGCATTCTCAGCATGCGCAGTGTTAATGTGAGCACAGTACGGGCATTTCCAGCATGCGCAGTGTTAATGTGAGCACAGTACGGGCATTTCCAGCATGCGCAGTGTTAATGTGAGCACAGTACGGGCATTTCCAGCATGCGCAGTGTTAATGTGAGCACAGTACGGGCATTCTCAGCATGCGCAGTGTTAATGTGAGCACAGTATGGGCATTTCCAGCATGCGCAGTGTTAATGTGAGCACAGTACGGGCATTCTCAGCATGCGCAGTGTTAATGTGAGCACAGTATGGGCATTTCCAGCATGCGCAGTGTTAATGTGAGCACAGTACGGGCATTCTCGGCATGCGCAGTGTTAATGTGAGCACAGTATGGGCATTTCCAGCATGCGCAGTGTTAATGTGAGCACAGTATGGGCATTTCCAGCATGCGCAGTGTTAATGTGAGCACAGTACGGGCATTCTCAGCATGCGCAGTGTTAATGTGAGCACAGTACGGGCATTTCCAGCATGCGCAGTGTTAATGTGAGCACAGTATGGGCATTTCCAGCATGCGCAGTGTTAATGTGAGCACAGTACGGGCATTCTCAGCATGCGCAGTGTTAATGTGAGCACAGTACGGGCATTTCCAGCATGCGCAGTGTTAATGTGAGCACAGTATGGGCATTTCCAGCATGCGCAGTGTTAATGTGAGCACAGTACGGGCATTTCCAGCATGCGCAGTGTTAATGTGAGCACAGTACGGGCATTCTCAGCATGCGCAGTGTTAATGTGAGCACAGTACGGGCATTTCCAGCATGCGCAGTGTTAATGTGAGCACAGTACGGGCATTTCCAGCATGCGCAGTGTTAATGTGAGCACAGTACGGGCATTTCCAGCATGCGCAGTGTTAATGTGAGCACAGAACGGGCATTTCCAGCATGCGCAGTGTTAATGTGAGCACAGTACGGGCATTCTCAGCATGCGCAGTGTTAATGTGAGCACAGTACGGGCATTCTCAGCATGCGCAGTGTTAATGTGAGCACAGTACGGGCATTTCCAGCATGCGCAGTGTTAACGTGAGCACAGTACGGGCATTCTCAGCATGCGCAGTGTTAATGTGAGCACAGTACGGGCATTCTCAGCATGCGCAGTGTTAATGTGAGCACAGTACGGGCATTCTCAGCATGCGCAGTGTTAATGTGAGCACAGTACGGGCATTTCCAGCATGCGCAGTGTTAATGTGAGCACAGTACGGGCATTTCCAGCATGCGCAGTGTTAATGTGAGCACAGTACGGGCATTCTCAGCATGCGCAGTGTTAACGTGAGCACAGTACGGGCATTTCTCAGCATGCGCAGTGTTAATGTGAGCACAGTACGGGCATTCTCAGCATGCGCAGTGTTAACGTGAGCACAGTACGGGCATTTCCAGCATGCGCAGTGTTAATGTGAGCACAGTACGGGCATTCTCAGCATGCGCAGTGTTAATGTGAGCACAGTATGGGCATTTCCAGCATGCGCAGTGTTAATGTGAGCACAGTATGGGCATTCTCAGCATGCGCAGTGTTAATGTGAGCACAGTACGGGCATTCTCAGCATGCGCAGTGTTAATGTGAGCACAGGGCGGGCATTTCCAGCATGCGCAGTGTTAATGTGAGCACAGTACGGGCATTTCCAGCATGCGCAGTGTTAATGTGAGCACAGTACGGGCATTTCCAGCATGCGCAGTGTTAATGTGAGCACAGTATGGGCATTTCCAGCATGCGCAGTGTTAATGTGAGCACAGTACGGGCATTTCCAGCATGCGCAGTGTTAATGTGAGCACAGTACGGGCATTTCCAGCATGCGCAGTGTTAATGTGAGCACAGTACGGGCATTTCCAGCATGCGCAGTGTTAATGTGAGCACAGTACGGGCATTTCCAGCATGCGCAGTGTTAATGTGAGCACAGAACGGGCATTTCCAGCATGCGCAGTGTTAATGTGAGCACAGTACGGGCATTCTCAGCATGCGCAGTGTTAATGTGAGCACAGTATGGGCATTTCCAGCATGCGCAGTGTTAATGTGAGCACAGTATGGGCATTTCCAGCATGCGCAGTGTTAATGTGAGCACAGTACGGGCATTCTCAGCATGCGCAGTGTTAATGTGAGCACAGTACGGGCATTCTCAGCATGCGCAGTGTTAACGTGAGCACAGTACGGGCATTCTCAGCATGCGCAGTGTTAATGTGAGCACAGTACGGGCATTCTCAGCATGCGCAGTGTTAACGTGAGCACAGTACGGGCATTTCCAGCATGCGCAGTGTTAATGTGAGCACAGTACGGGCATTCTCAGCATGCGCAGTGTTAATGTGAGCACAGTACGGGCATTCTCAGCATGCGCAGTGTTAATGTGAGCACAGTACGGGCATTTCCAGCATGCGCAGTGTTAACGTGAGCACAGTATGGGCATTCTCAGCATGCGCAGTGTTAACGTGAGCACAGAACGGGCATTTCCAGCATGCGCAGTGTTAATGTGAGCACAGTACGGGCATTTCCAGCATGCGCAGTGTTAATGTGAGCACAGTACGGGCATTCTCAGCATGCGCAGTGTTAATGTGAGCACAGTATGGGCATTTCCAGCATGCGCAGTGTTAATGTGAGCACAGTACGGGCATTCTCAGCATGCGCAGTGTTAATGTGAGCACAGTACGGGCATTCTCAGCATGCGCAGTGTTAATGTGAGCACAGGGCGGGCATTTCCAGCATGCGCAGTGTTAATGTGAGCACAGTACGGGCATTTCCAGCATGCGCAGTGTTAATGTGAGCACAGTACGGGCATTCTCAGCATGCGCAGTGTTAATGTGAGCACAGTACGGGCATTTCCAGCATGCGCAGTGTTAATGTGAGCACAGTACGGGCATTTCCAGCATGCGCAGTGTTAATGTGAGCACAGTACGGGCATTCTCAGCATGCGCAGTGTTAATGTGAGCACAGTACGGGCATTTCCAGCATGCGCAGTGTTAATGTGAGCACAGTACGGGCATTTCCAGCATGCGCAGTGTTAATGTGAGCACAGTACGGGCATTCTCAGCATGCGCAGTGTTAATGTGAGCACAGTACGGGCATTTCCAGCATGCGCAGTGTTAACGTGAGCACAGTACGGGCATTCTCAGCATGCGCAGTGTTAACGTGAGCACAGTACGGGCATTCTCAGCATGCGCAGTGTTAACGTGAGCACAGTACGGGCATTCTCAGCATGCGCAGTGTTAATGTGAGCACAGTACGGGCATTTCCAGCATGCGCAGTGTTAATGTGAGCACAGTACGGGCATTTCCAGCATGCGCAGTGTTAATGTGAGCACAGTACGGGCATTCTCAGCATGCGCAGTGTTAACGTGAGCACAGTACGGGCATTCTCAGCATGCGCAGTGTTAATGTGAGCACAGTACGGGCATTCCCAGCATGCGCAGTGTTAATGTGAGCACAGTATGGGCATTTCCAGCATGCGCAGTGTTAATGTGAGCACAGTACGGGCATTCTCAGCATGCGCAGTGTTAATGTGAGCACAGTACGGGCATTCTCAGCATGCGCAGTGTTAATGTGAGCACAGTACGGGCATTCTCAGCATGCGCAGTGTTAACGTGAGCACAGTACGGGCATTTCCAGCATGCGCAGTGTTAATGTGAGCACAGTATGGGCATTCTCAGCATGCGCAGTGTTAATGTGAGCACAGTACGGGCATTTCCAGCATGCGCAGTGTTAATGTGAGCACAGTACGGGCATTCTCAGCATGCGCAGTGTTAATGTGAGCACAGTACGGGCATTTCCAGCATGCGCAGTGTTAATGTGAGCACAGTACGGGCATTCTCAGCATGCGCAGTGTTAACGTGAGCACAGTACGGGCATTCTCAGCATGCGCAGTGTTAACGTGAGCACAGTACGGGCATTCTCAGCATGCGCAGTGTTAATGTGAGCACAGTATGGGTATTCTCAGCATGCGCAGTGTTAATGTGAGCACAGTATGGGCATTTCCAGCATGCGCAGTGTTAATGTGAGCACAGTATGGGCATTTCCAGCATGCGCAGTGTTAATGTGAGCACAGTACGGGCATTCTCGGCATGCGCAGTGTTAATGTGAGCACAGTATGGGCATTTCCAGCATGCGCAGTGTTAATGTGAGCACAGTATGGGCATTTCCAGCATGCGCAGTGTTAATGTGAGCATAGTACGGGCATTTCCAGCTTGCGCAGTGTTAATGTGAGCACAGTATGGGCATTTCCAGCATGCGCAGTGTTAATGTGAGCACAGTATGGGCATTTCCAGCATGCGCAGTGTTAATGTGAGCACAGTATGGGCATTTCCAGCATGCGCAGTGTTAATGTGAGCACAGTACGGGCATTTCCAGCATGCGCAGTGTTAATGTGAGCACAGTACGGGCATTTCCAGCATGCGCAGTGTTAATGTGAGCACAGTACGGGCATTTCCAGCATGCGCAGTGTTAATGTGAGCACAGTACGGGCATTCTCAGCATGCGCAGTGTTAATGTGAGCACAGTACGGGCATTCTCAGCATGCGCAGTGTTAACGTGAGCACAGTACGGGCATTCTCAGCATGCGCAGTGTTAACGTGAGCACAGTACGGGGATTTCCAGCATGCGCAGTGTTAATGTGAGCACAGTACGGGCATTCTCAGCATGCGCAGTGTTAACGTGAGCACAGTACGGGCATTTCCAGCATGTGCAGTGTTAATGTGAGCACAGTATGGGCATTCTCAGCATGCGCAGTGTTAACGTGAGCACAGTACGGGCATTCCCAGCATGCGCAGTGTTAACGTGAGCACAGTACGGGCATTTCCAGCATGCGCAGTGTTAATGTGAGCACAGTATGGGCATTTCCAGCATGCGCAGTGTTAATGTGAGCACAGTACGGGCATTCTCAGCATGCGCAGTGTTAATGTGAGCACAGTACGGGCATTTCCAGCATGCGCAGTGTTAACGTGAGCACAGTACGGGCATTCTCAGCATGCGCAGTGTTAACGTGAGCACAGTACGGGCATTTCCAGCATGCGCAGTGTTAATGTGAGCACAGTACGGGCATTTCCAGCATGCGCAGTGTTAATGTGAGCACAGTACGGGCATTTCCAGCATGCGCAGTGTTAATGTGAGCACAGTACGGGCATTCTCAGCATGCGCAGTGTTAATGTGAGCACAGTACGGGCATTCTCAGCATGCGCAGTGTTAACGTGAGCACAGTACGGGCATTCTCAGCATGCGCAGTGTTAATGTGAGCACAGTACGGGCATTTCCAGCATGCGCAGTGTTAACGTGAGCACAGTACGGGCATTTCCAGCATGCGCAGTGTTAATGTGAGCACAGTACGGGCATTCTCAGCATGCGCAGTGTTAACGTGAGCACAGTACGGGCATTTCCAGCATGTGCAGTGTTAATGTGAGCACAGTATGGGCATTCTCAGCATGCGCAGTGTTAACGTGAGCACAGTACGGGCATTCCCAGCATGCGCAGTGTTAACGTGAGCACAGTACGGGCATTTCCAGCATGCGCAGTGTTAATGTGAGCACAGTACGGGCATTCTCAGCATGCGCAGTGTTAATGTGAGCACAGTACGGGCATTTCCAGCATGCGCAGTGTTAACGTGAGCACAGTACGGGCATTCTCAGCATGCGCAGTGTTAACGTGAGCACAGTACGGGCATTCTCAGCATGCGCAGTGTTAATGTGAGCACAGTACGGGCATTTCCAGCATGCGCAGTGTTAATGTGAGCACAGTACGGGCATTTCCAGCATGCGCAGTGTTAATGTGAGCACAGTATGGGCATTTCCAGCATGCGCAGTGTTAATGTGAGCACAGTACGGGCATTCTCAGCATGCGCAGTGTTAATGTGAGCACAGTACGGGCATTTCCAGCATGCGCAGTGTTAATGTGAGCACAGTACGGGCATTTCCAGCATGCGCAGTGTGACGGCTATTTCCATGTGTGAAAAAATAACAACAACTATATAAAATCCCTTAGTAAGCAAATAAAACTTTGAAAGAGGACATCCTATCTATC